>NC_057811.1:68400709-68700709 GCF_018294505.1 Triticum aestivum
GCGACGACGACGGGGACGGGGACGGGGCGGCGACGGGGACGGCCGGGGCGGCGACGACGGAGGCGTCGACGAGGGGTGGCGACGGAGGCGGCGACGGGGGGCGGCGGGCGACGGGGTAGAGGAGAAGAAGCAGATGTGAAACTGAATTTTTTGAAGTGTTTTCTTATATAGGATGGGCCTTTAGTACCGGTTGGAGCGACCAACCGGTACTAAAGGTCAATTTTGGCCAGGCCAAGCGGCGGGAAGCGCCCACCTTTAGTACCGGGTGGTGGCTCCAACCGGTACTAAAGACCCACCCTTTAATACCGGTTTGAGCCACCACCCGGTACTAAAGGTGGTGCGCTGGCGCAGGTGCGGTGCGTCATGTTTATGTTGGGAATCGTAGCATAATTTTAAAATTTTCCTACGTTCACCAAGATGCATCTATGGAGTATACTAGCAACGAGGGGAAAGGAGTGCATCTACATACCCTTGTAGATCGCGAGCGGAAGCGTTCCAATGAACGTGGATGACGGAGTCGTACTCGCCGTGATCCAAATCACCGATGACCGAGTGCCGAACGGCGGCACCTCCGCGTTCAACACACGTACGGTGCAGCGACGTCTCCTCCTTCTTGATCCAGCAAGGGGGAAGCAGAGGTTGATGGAGATCCAGCAGCACGACGGCGTGGTGGTGGATGTAGCGGGTCTCGTGCAGGGCTTCGCCGAGCTTCTACGAGAGAGAGAGAGAGGTGTTGCAGGGGAGGAGGGAGGCGCCCAAGGCTGTTGTGTGCTGCCCTCCCTCCCCCCCCCCCCTTTATATAGGCCCCCTGGGGGGGCGCCGGCCCCTGGAGATCAGATCCAAGGGGGGCGGCGGCCAAGTGGGGGGGGAAGGGGTGCCTTGCCCCCCAAGGCAAGGGGGAACTCCCCCCCCTAGGGTTCCCAACCCTAGGCGCATGGGGGGAAGGCCCAAGGGGGGCGCCCCAGCCCACTAGGGGCTGGTTCCCTTCCACTTTCAGCCCACGGGGCCCTCCGGGAAAGGTGGCCCCACCCAGTGGACCGCCGGGACCCTTCCGGTGGTCCCGGTACAATACCGATAACCCCCGAAACTTTCCCGGTGGCCGAAACTGGACTTCCTATATATAATTCTTCACCTCCGGACCATTCCGGAACCTCTCGTGACGTCCGGGATCTCATCCGGGACTCCGAACAACTTTCGGGTTTCCGCATACATATATCTCTACAACCCTAGCGTCACCGGTCCTTAAGTGTGTAGACCCTACGGGTTCGGGAGACATGCAGACATGACCGAGACGCCTCTCCGGTCAATAACCAACAGCGGGATCTGGATACCCATGTTGGCTCCCACATGCTCCACGATGATCTCATCGGATGAACCACGGTGTCGAGGATTCAATCAATCCGTATGCAATTCCCTTTGTCAATCGGTATGTTACTTGCCCGAGATTCGATCGTCGGTATCCCAATACCTTGTTCAATCTCGTTACCGGCAAGTCTCTTTACTCGTACCGCAATGCATGATCCCGTGACTAACGCCTTAGTCACATTGAGCTCATTATGATGATGCATTACCGAGTGGGCCCAGAGATACCTCTCCGTCACACGGAGTGACAAATCCCAGTCTCGTTCCGTGCCAACCCAACAGACACTTTCGGAGATACCCGTAATGCACCTTTATAGTCACCCAGTTACGTTGTGACGTTTGGCACACCCAAAGCACTCCTACGGTATCCGGGAGTTGCACGATCTCATGGTCTAAGGAAAAGATACTTGACATTGGAAAAGCTCTAGCAAACGAAACTACACGATCTTTTATGCTATGCTTAAGTTGGGTCTTGTCCATCACATCATTCTCCCAATGATGTGATCCCGTTATCAATGACATCCAATGTCCATAGTCAGGAAACCATGACTATCTATTGATCAACGAGCTAGTCAACTAGAGGCTTACTAGGGACACTTTGTGGTCTATGTATTCACACATGTATTACGATTTCCGGACAATACAATTATAGCATGAATAATAGACTATTATCATGAACAAAGAAATATAATAATAACCATTTATTATTGCCTCTAGGGCATATTTCCAACAGTCTCCCACTTGCACTAGAGTCAATAATCTAGTTACATTGTGATGAATCGAACACCCATTGCGTCCTGGTGTTGATCATGTTTTGCCCTAGGGAGAGGTTTAGTCAACGGATCTGCTACATTCAGGTCCGTGTGTACTTTACAAATATCTATGTCTCCATTTTGAACACTTTCACGAATGGAGTTGAAGCGACGCTTGATATGCCTGGTCTTCCTGTGAAACCTGGGCTCCTTCGCAAGGGCAATAGCTCCAGTGTTGTCACAGAAGAGAGTCATTGGGCCCGACGCATTGGGAATCACCCCTAGGTCGGTAATGAACTCCTTCATCCAGACTGCTTCATGTGCTGCCTCTGAGGCTGCCATGTACTCCGCTTCACATGTAGATCCCGCCACGACGCTTTGCTTGCAACTGCACCAGCTTACTGCTCCTCTATTCAAAATATACACGTATCCGGTCTGTGACTTCGAGTCATCCAGATCTGTGTCGAAGCTAGCGTCGACGTAACCCTTTACGACGAGCTCTTCGTCACCTCCATAAACGAGAAACATATCCTTAGTCCTCTTCAGGTACTTCAGGATATTCTTGACCGCTGTCCAGTGTTCCTTGCCGGGATTACTTTGGTACCTTCCTACCAAACTTACGGCAAGGTATATATCAGGTCCGGTACACAGCATGGCATACATAATAGACCCTATGGCCGAGGCATAGGGGATGACACTCATCTCTTCTATATCTTCTGCCGTGGTCGGGCATTGAGCCGTGCTCAATTGCACACCTTGCAATACAGGCAAGAACCCCTTCTTGGACTGATCCATATTGAACTTCTTCAATATCTTGTCAAGGTATGTACTCTGTGAAAGACCAATGAGGCGTCTTGATCTATCTCTATAGATCTTGATGCCTAATATATAAGCAGCTTCTCCAAGGTCCTTCATTGAAAAACACTTATTCAAATAGGCCTTTATACTTTCCAAGAATTCTATATCATTTCCCATCAATAGTATGTCATCCACATATAATATGAGAAATGCTACAGAGCTCCCACTCACTTTCTTGTAAACACAAGCTTCTCCATAAGTCTGTGTAAACCCAAACGCTTTGATTATCTCATCAAAGCGAATGTTCCAACTCCGAGATGCTTGCACCAGCCCATAGATTGAGCGTTGGAGCTTGCATACTTTGTTAGCATTCTTAGGATCGACAAAACCTTCCGGCTGCATCATATACAACTCTTCCTTAAGGAAGCCGTTAAGGAATGCCGTTTTGACGTCCATCTGCCATATCTCATAATCATAGTATGCGGCAATTGCTAACATGATTCGGACGGACTTCAGCTTCGCTACGGGTGAGAAAGTCTCATCGTAGTCAACCCCTTGAACTTGTCGATAACCCTTAGCGACAAGTCGAGCTTTGTAGATGGTCACATTACCATCTGCGTCCGTCTTCTTCTTAAAGATCCATTTGTTTTCTATGGCTCGCCGCTCATCGGGCAAGTCAGTCAAAGTCCATACTTTGTTTTCATACATGGATTCTATCTCGGATTTCATGGCTTCTAGCCATTTGTCGGAATCCGGGCCCGCCATCGCTTCTTCATAGTTCGAAGGTTCACCGTTGTCTAACAACATGATTTCCAGGACAGGGTTGCCGTACCACTCTGGTGCGGAACGTGTCCTTGTGGACCTACGAAGTTCAGCAACTTGATCTGAAGCTTCATGACCATCATCATTAACTTCCTCCCCAGTCGGTGTAGGCACCACAGGAACATTTTCCCGCGCCGCGCTACTTTCCGGTTCGGAAGGGGTTACTATCACCTCATCAAGTTCCACTTTCCTCCCACTCAATTCTTTCGAGAGAAACTCCTTCTCTAGAAAGGACCCGTTCTTGGCAACGAAGATCTTGCCTTCGGATCTGAGGTAGAAGGTATACCCAATAGTTTCCTTAGGGTATCCTATGAAGACGCATTTTTCCGATTTGGGTTCGAGCTTTTCAGGTTTAAGTTTCTTGACATAAGCATCGCATCCCCAAACTTTTAGAAACGACAGCTTAGGTTTCTTCCCAAACCATAATTCATACGGTGTCGTCTCAACGGATTTCGACGGAGCCCTATTTAAAGTGAATGCGGCACTCTCTAAAGCATAGCCCCAAAATGAGAGCGGTAAATCGGTAAGAGACATCATAGATCGCACCATATCCAATAGAGTGCGATTACGACGTTCGGATACACCATTTCTCTGAGGTGTTCTAGGCGGCGTGAGTTGTGAAACTATTCCACATTTCCTTAAGTGTGTACCAAATTCGTGACTTAAATATTCTCCACCACGATCTGATCGTAAGAATTTTATTTTTCTGTCACGTTGATTCTCGACTTCACTCTGAAATTCCTTGAACTTTTCAAAGGTTTCAGACTTGTGTTTCATTAGGTAGACATACCCATATCTACTTAAATCATCAGTGAGAGTGAGAACATAACGATATCCTCCGCGAGCCTCAACACTCATTGGACCACACACATCGGTATGTATGATTTCCAATAAGTTGGTTGCTCGCTCCATTGTTCCGGAGAACGGAGTCTTGGTCATCTTACCCATGAGGCATGGTTCACACGTGTCAAATGATTCGTAATCAAGAGACTCCAAAAGTCCATCTGCATGGAGCTTCTTCATGCGCTTGACACCAATGTGACCAAGGCGGCAGTGCCACAAGTATGTGGGACTATCGTTATCAACTTTACATCTTTTGGTATTCACACTATGAACATGTGTAACATCACGTTCGAGATTCATCAAAAATAAACCATTGACCAGCGGGGCATGACCATAAAACATATCTCTCAAATAAATAGAACAACCATTATTCTCAGATTTAAATGAGTAGCCATCTCGAATTAAACGAGATCCAGATACAATGTTCATGCTCAAAGCTGGCACTAAATAACAATTATTGAGGTTTAAAACTAATCCCGTGGGTAGATGCAGAGGTAGCGTGCCAACGGCGATCACATCGACCTTGGAACCATTCCCGACGCGCATCGTCACCTCGTCCTTTGCCAGTCTCCGTTTATTCCGTAGTTCCTGCTTTGAGTTACAAATATGAGCAATCGCACCGGTATCAAATACCCAGGAGCTACTACGAGTACTGGTAAGGTACACATCAATTACTTGTATATCACATATACCTTGGGTGTTGCCGGCCTTCTTCTTGTCCGCTAAATATTTGGGGCAGTTCCGCTTCCAGTGACCACTTCCCTTGCAATAAAAGCACTCAGTCTCGGGCTTGGGTCCATTCTTTGACTTCTTCCCGGTAACTGGTTTACCGGGCGCGGCAATTCCCTTGCCGTCCTTCTTGAAGTTCTTCTTACCCTTGCCCTTCTTGAACTTAGTGGTTTTATTCACCATCAACACTTGATGTTCTTTTCTGATCTCTACCTCAGCTGATTTCAGCATTGAATATACCTCGGGAATGGTCTTTTCCATCCCCTGCATATTGTAGTTCATCACAAAGCTCTTGTAGCTTGGTGGAAGCGACTGGAGGATTCTGTCAATGACCGCGTCATCCGGGAGATTAACTCCCAGCTGAGACAAGCGGTTGTGCAACCCAGACATTCTGAGTATGTGCTCACTAACAGAACTGTTCTCCTCCATTTACAGCTGAAGAACTTGTCGGAGACATCATATCTCTCGACCCGGGCATGAGCTTGAAAAACCAGTTTCAGCTCCTCGAACATCTCATATGCTCCATGTTTCTCAAAACACTTTTGGAGACCCGGTTCTAAGCTGTAAAGCATGCCGCACTGAACGAGGGAGTAATCATCAGCACGCTGCTGCCAAGCGTTCATAACGTCTTGGTTCTCAGGGATTGGTGCTTCACCTAGCGGTGCTTCTAAGACATAATCTTTCTTGGCTGCTATGAGGATGATCCTCAGGTTCCGGACCCAGTCCGTATAGTTGCTGCCATCATCTTTCAGCTTGGTTTTCTCTAGGAACGCGTTGAAATTGAGGACAACGTGGGCCATTTGATCTACAATACATAGTGTAAAGATTTAGACTAAGTTCATGATAATTAAGTTCATATAATCAAATTATTTAATGAACTCCCACTCAGATAGACATCCCTCTAGTCATCTAAGTGAAACATGATCCGAATTCGACTAGGCCGTGTCCGATCATCATGTGAGACGGACTAGTCAAGATCGGTGAACATCTCCATGTTGATCGTATCTTCTATATGACTCATGCTCGACCTTTCGGTCCTCCGTGTTCCGAGGCCATGTCTGTACATGCTAGGCTCGTCAAGTGAACCTAAGTGTATTGTGTGTGTTCCGAGGCCATGTCTGTACATGCTAGGCTCGTCAACACCCATTGTATTCGAACGTTAGAATCTATCACACCCGATCATCACGTGGTGCTTCGAAACAATGAACCTTCGCAACGGTGCACAGTTAGGGTGAACACTTTCTTGATATTATTATAAGGGATCATCCTACTTGCTATCGTCGTTCTAAGCAAATAAGATGCAAAAACATGATAAACATCACATGCAATCAAATAGTGACATGATATGGCCAATATCATCATGCTCCTTTGATCTCCATCTTCGGGGCACCATGATCATCTTTGTCACCGGCATGACACCATGATCTCCATCATCATGATCTCCATCATTGTGTCTTCATGAAGTCGTCACGCCAACGATTACTTCTACTTCTATGGCTAACGCGTTTAGCAATAAAGTAAAGTAATTTACATGGCGTTTATTTAATGACACGCAGGTCATACAAAATAATAAAGACAACTCCTATGGCTCCTGCCGGTTGTCATACTCATCGACATGCAAGTCGTGATTCCTATTACAAGAATATGATCAATCTCATACATCACATATCATTCATCACATCTTCTGGACATATCACATCACATAGCACTTGCTGCAAAAACAAGTTAGACGTCCTCTAATTGTTGTTGCAAGTTTTTACGTGGTTTGTAGGTTTCTAGCAAGAACGATTTCTTACCTACGTATGACCACAATGTGATTTGCCAATTTCTATTTACCCTTCATAAGGACCCTTTTCATCGAATCTGTTCCGACTAAAGTAGGAGAGACAGACACCCGCTAGCCACCTTATGCAACTAGTGCATGTCAGTCGGTGGAACCTGTCTCACGTAAGCGTACGTGTAAGGTCGGTCCGGGCCGCTTCATCCTACAATGCCGCCGAAACAAGAAACGACTAGTAGCGGCAAGAAGAATTGGCAAACTCAACGCCCACAACTGCTTTGTGTTCTACTCGTGCATAGTAACTACGCATAGGCCTGGCTCATGATGCCACTGTTGGGAATCGTAGCATAATTTTAAAATTTTCCTACGTTCACCAAGATGCATCTATGGAGTATACTAGCAACGAGGGGAAAGGAGTGCATCTACATACCCTTGTAGATCGCGAGCGGAAGCGTTCCAATGAACGTGGATGACGGAGTCGTACTCGCCGTGATCCAAATCACCGATGACCGAGTGCCGAACGGACGGCACCTCCGCGTTCAACACACGTACAGTGCAGCGACGTCTCCTCCTTCTTGATCCAGCAAGGGGGAAGGAGAGGTTGATGGAGATCCAGCAGCACGACGGCGTGGTGGTGGATGTAGCGGGTCTCGTGCAGGGCTTCGCCGAGCTTCTACGAGAGAGAGAGAGGTGTTGCAGGGGAGGAGGGAGGCGCCCAAGGCTGTTGTGTGCTGCCCTCCCTCCCCCCCCCTTTATATAGGCCCCCTGGGGGGGCGCCGGCCCCTGGAGATCAGATCCAAGGGGGGGCGGCCAAGTGGGGGGGAAGGGGTGCCTTGCCCCCCAAGGCAAGGGGGAACTCCCCCCCCCTAGGGTTCCCAACCCTAGGCGCATGGGGGGAAGGCCCAAGGGGGGCGCCCCAGCCCACTAGGGGCTGGTTCCCTTCCACTTTCAGCCCACGGGGCCCTCCGGGAAAGGTGGCCCCACCCGGTGGACCCCCGGGACCCTTCCGGTGGTCCCGGTACAATACCGATAACCCCCGAAACTTTCCCGGTGGCCGAAACTGGACTTCCTATATATAATTCTTCACCTCCGGACCATTCCGGAACCTCTCGTGACGTCCGGGATCTCATCCGGGACTCCGAACAACATTCGGGTTTCCGCATACATATATCTCTAAAACCCTAGCGTCACCGGACCTTAAGTGTGTAGACCCTACGGGTTCGGGAGACATGCAGACATGACCGAGACGCCTCTCCGGTCAATAACCAACAGCGGGATCTGGATACCCATGTTGGCTCCCACATGCTCCACGATGATCTCATCGGATGAACCACGGTGTCGAGGATTCAATCAATCCGTATGCAATTCCCTTTGTCAATCGGTATGTTACTTGCCCGAGATTCGATCGTCGGTATCCCAATACCTTGTTCAATCTCGTTACCGGCAAGTCTCTTTACTCGTACCGCAATGCATGATCCCGTGACTAACGCCTTAGTCACATTGAGCTCATTATGATGATGCATTACCGAGTGGGCCCAGAGATACCTCTCCGTCACACGGAGTGACAAATCCCAGTCTCGATCCGTGCCAACCCAACAGACACTTTCGGAGATACCCGTAATGCACCTTTATAGTCACCCAGTTACGTTGTGACGTTTGGCACACCCAAAGCACTCCTACGGTATCCGGGAGTTGCACGATCTCATGGTCTAAGGAAAAGATACTTGACATTGGAAAAGCTCTAGCAAACGAAACTACACGATCTTTTATGCTATGCTTAAGTTGGGTCTTGTCCATCACATCATTCTCCTAATGATGTGATCCCGTTATCAATGACATCCAATGTCCATAGTCAGGAAACCATGACTATCTATTGATCAACGAGCTAGTCAACTAGAGGCTTACTAGGGACACTTTGTGGTCTATGTATTCACACATGTATTACGATTTTCGGACAATACAATTATAGCATGAATAATAGACTATTATCATGAACAAAGAAATATAATAATAACCATTTATTATTGCCTCTAGGGCATATTTCCAACAGTTTAGTCCCACCTCGCTAGCCGAGGGGCGTCCGCACTGGTTTATAAGCCCAGTGTGGTAGCTCTCTCGAGCTCCTCTCCAAAGCAGGCCTAATGGGCCTAAATGTTCTATGCTGCCCTGTGGGCTTACTGGGCCTTTGCGGGCCGGCATCCTGGCCCAACAACATGTTGGGTTTCTAGTCGTATGCAGAGCACTGTGGCGTAGTAGGCGGGCTTTTTTATTTTCTTATTTTTTTTGCTTTATTTATTTTTTTAGTTGTTTTTTGCTGTATTTAGAGTTTCTTTGTGAATATTTTTGCTTTAGGTACAAAAAATTACAAACTTTCTATTAGTGCCGGTAGTTTACAAATTTGAATAGTTTACATTTTGAATTATTTAAAATTTGTGTGAATCACTAGTTTGTGAATAACTTAACTTTGAAAATAGATTTTTCAGTGATTCTTTTTTCTTATGTTTAATATTAGTGTGTTTTATCATTATATTCAATGTAATGCTTAGGTTATTTAAAAAATGAAATGCCTTTGTAACGGATGAGTTTTCGTCCGAAACCCTGATACTTCGAAAGAGATTGACCCATTTGCACCGAAACAAAGGGACCTTCAAACCACGTCCATAGTCAAGTTCCCATGTGTCCTCTATGTAACCATAATATGTTTCCTTTCAAGTCTTGGTTGTTGCATCAAAGCGGACACCACTGTTTTGGTTGGTGCTCTTCTTATCATGGGCGATCGTGTAAAATGTATTACCATTTATCTCGTACCCTTTGAAAGTCATTATAATCGAAGATGGTAACTGGGACAGCGAGTACAGGTCATCTTCAATAGAGGCGTCATGCATGGTATGTGTCTGCAACCAGCCGGCGAAACTCCTGGTTTGTTCACGTGTAATCCAGTCATCAGACCGCTCCGGGTGTTTGGAGCGTAGAAAATTCTTGTGTTCGTCCATATACGGAGCCACCAAGGCGGAATTCTGTAGAACTGTGTAGTGTGCTTCAGTGAGAGAGTGCCTGTCCATACATATTTTTCGATTCCCTCCTAGCGTGCCTTTTCCGGTCTTCCCTTATGCCGCGATTCAGGAACACCAATCGGCTTAAGGTCAGGAATAAAGTCAATACAAAACTCAATGACCTCCTCATTTTCATGGCCCTTGGAGATGCTTCCTTCTGGCGTAGCACGGTTATGAACATATTTCTTTAAGGCTCCCATGAACCTCTCAAAGGGGAACATATTGTGTAGAAATACATGACCCAAAATGTTAATCTCTTCGCATAGGTGAACTAGGACGTGCGTCATGATGTTGAAGAAGGATGGTGGGAACACCAACTCGAAACTGACAAGACATTGCACCAAATCATTCTCTAACCTTGGTATGATTTCTGGATCGATTACCTTCTGAGAGATTGCATTGAGGAATGCACATAGCTTCACAATGGCTAATCGAACGTTATCCGGTAGAAGCCCCCTCAATGCAACCGGAAGCAGTTGCGTCATAATCACGTGGCAGTCATGAGAATTTAGGTTCTGGAACTTTTTCTCTGCCATGTTTATTATTCCCTTTATATTCGACGAGAAGCCAGACGGTACCTTAATACTGAGAAGGCATTCAAAGAAGATTTCCTTCTCTTCTTTGGTAAGAGCGTAGCTGGCATGACCCTGATGTATGTCGTCTTTTCCATGCATACGTTGCTGGTCCTCCCGTGCCTCAGATGTATCTTTTGTCTTCCCATACACGCCCAAGAAGCCAAGCAGGGTCACGCAAAGATTCTTCGTCACGTGCATCATGTCGACTGCAGAGCGGACCTCTAGGTCTTTCCAATAGGGCAGGTCCCAAAATATAGATTGCTTCTTCCACATGGGTGCACGTCCGTCAGCGTCATTCGGAACAGGTTGTCCGCCAGGACCCTTTCCAAAGACTACCTTCAAATCCTTGACCATATCATGTACATCAGCACCAGTACGGTGGCGAGGCTTCGTCCGGTGATCCGCCTCACCTTTGAAATGCTTGCCTTTCTTTCTTACGGGATGCCTGCTCGGAAGAAATCGACGATGTCCCAGGTACACATTCTTCCTACAATTGTCCAAATATATACTGTCGGTATCATCCAAACAGTGCGTGCATGCGCGGTATCCCCTGTTTGTCTGTCCTGAAAGGTTACTGAGAGCAGGCCAATCATTGATGGTCACGAACAGCAAGGCCTTTAGGTCAAATTCTTCCCCCATGTGCTCATCCCACGCACGTACACCTGTTCCATTCCACAGTTGTAAGAGTTCTTCAACTAATGGCCTTAGGTACACTTCAATGTCGTTGCCGGGTTGCTTAGGGCCTTGGATGAGCACTGGCATCATAATGAACTTCCGCTTCATGCACAACCAAGGAGGAAGGTTATACAAACATAGAGTCACAGGCCAGGTGCTATGGTTGCTGCTCTGCTCCCCAAAAGGATTAATGCCATATGCGCTTAGACCAAATCATACGTTCCTTGCGTCATCTGCAAACTCCTTCCCGTACTTTCTCTCGATTTTTCTCCACTGCGAACCGTCAGCGGGTACTCTCAACTTTCCGTCTTTCTTACGGTCTTCTCTGTGCCATCGCATCGCCTTGGCATGCTCTTTGTTTTGGAACAAACGTTTCAACCGTGGTATTATAGGAGCATACCACATCACCTTGGCAGGAATCTTCTTCCTGGGGCGCTCGCCCTCGACATTACCAGGGTCATCACGCCTCATCTTATAGTGCAGTGCACCGCATACTGGGCAAGCGTTCAAATCCTCGTACTCACCGCGGTAGAGGATGCAGTCACTAGGGCATGCATGTATCTTCTGCACCTCTAACCCTAGAGGGCAGACAGCCTTCTTTGCTTCATATGTACTCTCGGGCAATTCATTGTCCTTTGGAAGCATATTCTTTATCATTACCAGCAACTTTCCAAATCCCTTGCCAGATACACTATTCTCTGCCTTCCATTGCAGCAATTCCAGTGTGATGCCCAACTTTTTCTTGTCAGCTTCGCAATTCGGGTACAAAAATTTCTTGTGATCCTCTAACATGCGCTGCAACTTCTTCTTCTCCAAATCACTTGCGCAGTTTCTCTTTGCATCGGCAATGGCCCGACCTAGATCATCAGCGGGCTCATCTGATGCCTCTTCTTCAGCTTCTTCCTGCATTGTCGGCTCAGCTTCTTCCCCCATTGTTGTATCATCGTATTCAGGGAACCCATGGCCAGGATAGTTGTCGTCGTCCTCTTCTTCTTCATTGTCTTCCATCATAACCCCTCTTTCTCCGTGCTTGGTCCAAACATTATAGTGGGGCATAAAACCGGACTTAAACAGGTGGACGTGAATGGTTCTTGACGTAGAGTAATTGTGATCATTCTTACAGACTAAACATGGACAAGGCATAAAACCATCCGCCTGCTTGTTCGCCTCAGCCGCAAGCAGAAAAGTTTGCACGCCATTAATGAACTCGGGAGAGCATCGGTCATCGTACATCCATTGTCGGCTCATCTTCATTACACAACACCGAAAAGACCAAATTAATACAAGTTCATACAAGACTTAAATGCAACAAACAAATAACTCTCTAACTAAAGAATTTAAATGCAAAAACAAATGCGATCAAGATCGCAACTAAGTTAACAATTGATCCAACAGCATAATGATACCAAGCCTCACTATCAATGGCATATTTTCTAATCTTTCTAATCTTCAAGCGCATTTTCTCCATCTTGATCTTGTGATCATCGACGACATCGGCAACATGCAACTCCAATTCCATCTTCTCCCCCTCAATTCTTTTCAATTTTTCTTTCAAATACTCGTTTTGTCTTTCAACTAAATTTAACCTCTCGACAATAGGGTCGGTTGGAATTTCCGGTTCACAAACCTCCTAGACAAAAATATCTATGTCAACTTGATGGGCATAATTTGTCACAAACATGAAATGCAACAAGTAGTTTTAAAAGAGAATACACCACATCCGAATCATAACAAGGATGAGGGCCGAGGGGACGGATATCAAAACCATGGCACTATGTATAACAAACAACGTACGGGTAAGATAATTATATGAGTAACTATATATCCAAATCACACAAACATCAATTTGGTAATGTAAAACATTCATGAACAAGAGGCTCACCACAAGGTGGTGCCGGCGACGGAACGGTGCGGGCGATCGACTGTGGTTACGACGGAGATTTAGAAGGCACTAAGTAAACCACACCTACATATGCAAACTAAGTGTTATTTTTGACCTCAAATTGCATATAAATCAAATACTAGCACATATATTTCCTCCCAAATTACTAAACTCATAAATTAATCACTATACAAAGCATTGCAAGAGCTAATCTAGCAACGAGAGATGAAAGGACAAAGTTGCTAACCTTTGTGATCATTTGAATGGATGGGGGCCTTCAAATCTTGACAAATTTTGGGCAAAATGTGTGATGAGCTCGAGAGGAAGAGGGGAAGAATAGAGAGGAGAGGGGAAAGGGGAAGAACAGAGCGAGCTCGGGTGGACGAAGGGTTTATGTAGGACGACCTTTAGCACCGGTTCGTGCCACGAACCGGTACTAAAGGTGTTGGAGGGGCCCCGGACTGACAACATCCTGCCACCACTCACTTTAGTACCGGTCCGTGGTACGAACCGGTGCTAAAGGTCGGCCACGAACCGGTACTAATGAAAGCGGCCGGCTAGCCGTTGGAACCGGCACTAATGCACACATTAGTGCCGGCTCAAAAGCAAACCTGCACTAATGTGCTTGACATTTGACCTTTTTTCTACTAGTGATGGTTGGCTTTTACTCGGTTCGGCGAAATTTAATCTTTGTTCATCTTTGGCTTTCTCTCCGCAAGGCCATGCACAGTTAGAGCCATGCGTGATGATGATGATGATGTGTTGTAGCCGAACAAACAAATTGATTTGCTAGTGTTGGAAGTAGAGATGGCAAATTATATATACATTATTATGAAAGAATTTGGTTGCATGTGAAATTTTTTCCGTTTTCCTTTCCTTTTCACACGACGAAACAGGCATGTTCAACAACTTGGCGCAAAATCTCAATTCAGTATGCTACAGAATCAGTAGCTTTGAATCTGAAGAAAGCTGGTTCAGATTTCTCTATGCCATCGGGTTGCATGTGGAGTAAAAAAGTGACCGTGTTCAGACTTGCTCAATTTCACCTGATATTTCAGATGGAGATGTGACGACCCAAGTAGTCACAGAGTGTTTCATCATCACATGGTCTTCTGGTGGGGTGAGAGAGGCTCGAATTCTCGACCACAGGATCACTCGTTGTTAGCTACTTAGCTATGAGACCTATGCGCTAGCCAACTGCGCCACCACCCCTTTGCTGGATTAGCGGAGAAATAATGTCTCTTCATAACAATTCCGTTGGTTCTTGCATGACTAAAAAGGCCCCCATGTCGCTTAACCTAGGCGGCACGGGCGGCGATCCCATCTACACCTCCTCGGCGTCTGCTCTTTCCCCTCGCCGCCGCCGGAGGTCATCGCCGGGCGAAGCCCGTAAGGTGGTGGTGGCAGCGGGGCCTTTCCCTATATGCTCTCGCGGCAAGACAGGCGTAGGCGGCTTCCCATGCGGCGGTTGACGGCGCCGCCTGCGCGCGTCGGATCTTCGTGCCGGTGCATGCGGCGTCCACATCCATCCAGATCGGGGCCATGCAGGACTATTTGCGATCCAGGTGTGTGCCATCAAGTACTCTAGGATATTAAGATCCAGGTCAATGGCGCCTACTTCCCGGGGCTCTTTTTTCTGGATGTGATACGCACTACACCAGGCACTAGGAGGGCTACTTCGATCCACATGATTCGGTTCGATCGACAGGCCACCAGTGCTTGGAAGGTGGTGCGCCCCGTGCTACGGCCATCTGCACCCATGCGTGTTGCGTTCGCCTCCCGATCCGGCAGGGTTGGCCGCTATCTGCGGTGCCTACCATGGCGCGCGTGACGGGCTCGTCGGGCTGCGGAGGGATTCGTCTGCCTCGGCTTGGCCAGTGGATCTGGTCTCTACTCTCTCCGGCCAGCTGGACCACATATTCGGTGTGGTGCGTGTGCTGGGCTACTACGCACGAGGTGGGCGGCGGGCTTGGCGTGAAAGTAATCCTCTTTGATCTGGCCATCGGCGAGTTCCGGACTTCTCCTTCGAAGGAAAACAAGGATTGGCGTATATGATGCTTTTTGGACACCTTGATTGGATAGGGGCTAGTCGTGTGCACCCGCAACATCAGCATAACCAGCTTCACCGGGTATCACGAAGCTCTGTTTTTGTCGACACCTTGAAACATGTCTGCACCAAGATTTTCAAGGGTTCAACACATGCGGAGAATGTCATCATGGCGTGGTTGGAGGACCTACAAATGGCGAAGGCGAGGTCTTGGATGCGATGAGGACTTTGCTTGGCTTGCGGGATATGTTCCCGTCCAGACCGGACATGAGTTTTTGTGAGCATAGTGGTACGTGACTTGCAGTAGTAGCTGACGGTGTCCTAGACTAGGGGGTACTCACCACGTCATCTCCTGACCAGCTGGATCGGGCCGAGGACCCTCATGGCGGTTCACTCATGGGCTACTTCGGGCAGCCCATGCTGAATACACGGAGGATTCCACAAGACTTGGCACACAAGACAAGGACTACTCCTCTAAACCCTAGGCCTACGGTGCATATATGAACCGAGGCCAGGCTAGTCAATGGACAATCTCATATTCACTACTATAATCTCCTGGTAGATACATGTACTCTGTACTACACCCATATGAATACAATCAAAAGCAGCATGTAGGGTATTATCTCTTCGAGAGAGCCCGAAGCTGGGTAAAATTCCATGTCCATGTTACCATCGCTCCAAGACGCCTAGCTTAGGACCCCTACTATGAGATACGCCAGATATAGAACCGACATTGGTGCTTTTATTGAGAGCCTGCTAGGTGTCGTCACGGATCGACGGCGTAAATCAGGTGTTATGATTTCAATTCAATCTATTCCACGTATATCATATTTCTTTTTCAATTATTGTCTGTGCTCTTGTGCTATGTTTTTTGCAGACCAGTTTTGATCTCGAACGCTGCCGGGCAATCGAAATATGCGTCATGCAGCGGCCGCCCGGCCTGCCTAAAGATCAGGCAGACGTGGTACACTACGGGAAGTCAAATCAAGACATATCATAACGCTGTTCCAAGGAGAAGCGGCGGCCTGGCACTAATTGTTAGATCAACCCAATCATGGGGCAGCGCACTAGGAGTATGCTATTCTAATCTGACTATCTCTCACGTTGAGGCTCCAGAGCACTTCGGTGCAGCCTCTTTTATTCCCTTAGCGTGAGACGCATCCATAGAAATCCACTAGCAGACGATCTTGCCTGACGTATGCTGTGCTGGGTCGGGCAAGCGCATGCTGAGTCGAGGACACTCCGGCTGGGGCAGCGGCCATCCAGGGAGTTCTTTTCTTTTTCCTTTTTTTAATTCTATTCTTTGTGCTCTTTCTTTTTTAATCCAGCACAATTGGTTGCTATCATCCACTAGTAGCGGTTTTTATCTACCGCATGCATAGGCCAAAGTACTAACACAAAAGTGTTAGTTTTTGCAGCACGGTTTTTAAGGTCTAATTAACCAACAGTGCAAACTAGCCTTGCACTAGCGTTTCATTAGCATCTAGATGTGGATTTTTCGTCCGCAGTCTGGTGGATGCCGTATCTGCAACCGGATTTTCCCCATAAAAAAGTGTGCAGGGTAGTACTAGTCCGATGAGTTCAGGCTTTTTCACCTCGAATTTCGGCGCCTCGCTACTCGAACAGGAATATCAGGTTCTATTTTTTCAGTTACCTGCACAGCATATGTTAAATACGTACTGAATATTGTTCCGTTGGTTTGCATGATTTTTTCTGTGTAAACCTTTAGCGACCGATCTAAAATTCGGTCCGTCGACGCGGCGGCCCCATCCGAACATAAAGTCACATGAGGACTTCGGTATCACCGAAAGAGCTATACCTCAGCGGGTGTTCGGCGCACGGGCCATATTTCTATTATTATTAGCTTTGCTTAAAATATTAATTATGCAACGAATTTTTTACTTTATTATTATTACCTCTGCCTTGCACTATCGTATGTGTGCAGATAATTAATTTTTTGTTGCATCACGCAGTCACCTCGGCGTACAGAGTCGTCCTCTCGCCTCCATCAACCAAATTTCCACCTTCACCATGGTGTGATACCCTGTGTCGCCATCATCGCGTCGTCGCTTCATCAAACTAACGTTCACCATGCCGACCTGTTTTGACACGTCGACTGGCGTGGGGGCTTCATTATCACGCTGCTGAACTACTCTGTCTCATCGGCTGGACCGGGGGCTTCGCCTCGGCACTTCGGCACTGTTATGCTATCACTTCATCAAGCCGAGCTTTTCGCTTGGGTACGTCACGACCGGCTTGGGAATTGGGAACTTGAGCTGCTACAAGCTCGGCCCACGTCACGCCGAGCAAATTAACCAGCTAAGTCGCTTTCATGCTCAAAAATATTTGGTTTTATATTTTGTTCGGTTTGACCAAGTGTTATACTTTTTTGACAAAAAGTCGTTTGCGGAAAACTTTCTTTGTCAAAACCTCGTTTGTTACAAACAAATTCAAATACCCCATTTAGTTGGGGGCTTCCTTTATGAAGCCTTTCCTCTTGCATATGATTATACTTGTATGGCTTCGTTCCTTGTTCGTGTATTACGCCACAATATGCATCATGTTGACTTAAGTGTTCCACAAGTTGGGTTGCGTTGCTCCTTTGTTTACCCCTACTTTCTCGATTGTTCGGCTAGGGAGTAAAGGGAGCACCTCTGCGATTCTCACGATCGGGTCATGCGAGCTCAGACCTCAGACTGGGTGAAGCCGAAAGCTAGCGCTCTTATTGTTTTCAATCATGGTCGGCACACAACGGAACTCATGAGTACAAAAAATCTATTGCACAAGTCTTATAGTAACAATGAGCGACCGAAGAAAGGTATCGGTGGGGGTACTATTTTCTTCGAAGATGCTTCTTACACTTCGTCAGTAATATAGCATAAGTTCCCTGAGCACGCTTTGCCTGTTACAGCCTTATGGTCTGACTGCCTGGTTATCAGAAACACCGTCGATATTCTCGACAGGTGGAGTACATAACACTTTTCGGCCCTTGACCGAAGAGGGAGAAGCCGACGGTCGGTTAAGACGCGTTTAAAGTTCGGGTGAACATAGATATGATATAATTACTTCGGTACATACAATCATTATACATAAAATTCTTTTACCCAAGTAACTTGGGGGCTCTTAAATTAGTATGAGCCATTTTTGTTAGTCGTTGTACAGTCTTTTGCTACCACTCCTTTCTCGACTCAGGTGTATGATCAATAGCCAGGTAGCCTGGTTTCTCTGTAAAGCCGCTCGCGTTTAGTTCACTAAACTGGCCTGAGAAACACTCCGCCTTCGGGATAGGGAGGTTGAAGCCGAAGGCTGACCCACTTGAAGTCTAGAGATCAGATGTGTCAGGTCAAAGCACGGTGAAATTATAATTTTAAGACCAATTTCATATTGGCACCAAAATAGCTTGATTCAATCTAGACGTAAAGTTTTTTACGCATGTTTGTTGGCATTTTTTTGAGCTTATAACATCTTTCACCTATTTTCTGTTTCAGGAAGCGGGACATTCTCTTGGTTGAGGTGTTCGGCGTGAAACTCTTTTCTAAAACTACAGTTCGGCATCTTTCCTGCTGAACTCCACCTCGGTATTGTCAAAACATACATGACAGTTGAACTTGTTCCCGAGGAGGTACGATCCTAGGGTCGGCCATCTTGCCCAACCCAATTCTCAGGGGCTACTGCATTGACAATCCAATGCAGAAAATTGAAGTGCAATATAGTTTTCGAGGAGATTATGATCCTCAGGTTGGTCAGCCACACCCAACCTGAGTCTCGAGGACTTTGCACACCGCTTTTTGTGTCCCGAAGTATTCTGCCGAGCTAGGAGTTGATCCTCGGGCCCATTTTGCGAATCAACCTGAGTCTCAGGGGCTACTGGGATCAGCGGTCTTATGTCATCCTTCAGGTGCATCTCCGGTTTTAGACCGATACACACATTGAGGGCTACTGGCTATATATCTCAGCAGAGAATAAATTGCACCAATCAAAATATTGATAAAAAATCGGCCCGCAGTCATGGTGGTGCATCACCTCGGAAGCAGTCCGGCAAAGCTCGGGCGCCAGTGGCTGGCTCCATAGAGGGCATTTCCAGCATTAAGCTCGGCTAAACTCCTTCAACTTTTTTGAACCAAGGTGATCTATGACACCTCAGATATAGTCCGGCGTTGGAGCTTGGACACAGTCCGGCGTTGGAGCTCGGATACTGTCCCGCGCTGGAGCTCGGATGCAGTTCGGCGTTGGAGCTCAGCTGTAACAATACTCTTCGGATACAGTCCGGCGTTGGAGCTCGAATACATTCCGGTGTTGGAGCTCGGAAGCGGTCCGGCGTTGGTGCTCGGCTGCAAAAGATACCTCGAATGCAGTCCGGCGTTGGAGCTCGGACGCAAGAGGACGCTGCCGCCCAGGAACAACTTCAAACCCGAGGTGTGGCATAAAAATAACAAGGCATTGATAAAGGTCGGAAACATAAAAGGGCTCCTCGAATACCCGACGTGTAAACTCTTCGGATGCACTTCGGTGATCCTCAAGATCGAAGATGAGAAGATTTGTTGAACCAGTTTTCAAGACCCACGACCGAAGATGAAGAACATTTCGGAAGAATTGAGGAGCGTCCCCAACTTGAAGACCGGTTTACGGGGCTACTGACGGTGTCCTGGACTAGGGGGTACTCACCACGTCGTCTCCCGACCAGCTGGATCGGGCCGAGGACCCCCATGGCGGTTCACTCATGGGCCACTTCGGGCAGCCCATGCCGAATACAAAGAGGATTCCACAAGACTTGGCGCACAAGACAAGGACCCCTCTAAACCCTAGGCCTACGGTGCATATATAAACCGAGGCCAGGCTAGTCAATGGACAATCTCATATTCACTACTACAATCTCGTGGTAGATACATGTACTCTGTACTACACCCATATGAATACAATCAAAAGCAGCATGTAGGGTATTATATCTTCGAGAGAGCCCGAAGCTGGGTAAAATCCCGTGTCCATGTTACCATCGCTCCAAGACGCCTAGCTTAGGACCCCGACTACGAGATACGCCGGATATAGAACCGACAGTAGCCTCTGCAAGTGGGGTGGCAGCATTGGAGGACTTCTTTGTTGGTGGTATTCCTTTGAGTGCCGAGTCATGATTTTCAGGGTGAAAACTCAAGGTCTGGCTTTTTTGGTTGTGCCTGGCAGTGACCTTATTGAAGGCATTGTTGGGAACACGGTCTTTCTTCAGGGTGAAAACCTACGATCTTTGATTGGGCAACGACAACGCTTATGCATTGTTTCCTTTCTGGAGGCGTTGCTTTTGGAGAACCTTCTTTCTAGTCCGGGTGCTGTCTTTGTTGGTGGTTAGAGTGCTGCTACTACGGGTAATTGATCACCATGGCAGGGTCGTTTCTTTTCTCTTTTTCCACTTTTTTTCCTTTTTAGATGTGTGCATCCTAGATGTGTTTAGGCATCTTGTTGGTGTAGAGGCTGGGTGTAATTGGTATCTTCTTGATATTAATATATTCCCTTTATAAAAAAACAATTCCATTAGTTCAAATTAAGCAAAGATCAACACTTTCCAAATCAGCTGGTTCTTCCATCTTCAAATCTAGTGTTGAAGAAATGGAGAAAGAAAATGTCTGTTTACTTGTGCAAAAATAGCACATGGTAGTACACGGATCAGATGGAAAATCAAGATGGAGAAAACTTCCACTAGACATCAAATGAGCTCCAAAAAGAAAAGAATCTCAGTGCTTCGGTACATACTGGTGAGCAACTCTGCATCAACCACAGGCATGAGAATGTCCATAGCTAATGCAAAATGCTAACTCAAGATAACCTGAGCATTGGGTCACTCATGCCACCGCATTAGAATGTCCTCTGTGAAATAGTGTAGTACTGCACTGAAGAAAGCTAGTGTCGTTTGAGATATGTGAGAAGCAGCACAAAAAAAAGATGACCAGGTTCAGGTTTGCTCAGATTCACCTGATGATTCAGATGGAGATGTGTGACGACCCAAGTTGTCACAGAGCGTTTCATCATCACATGGCCATTCTAAAGTGGGGTGAGAGAGGCTCGACCTCAGGATCACTCGCATTATTAGCTATGAGACCTACGCGCTAGCCAACTCCCCCACCACCCCCTTGTTGGATTAGTGGAGAAATAATGTCTCTTTATAACAATTCCTTTGGTTCAAATTAAGCAAAGATCGGCACTTTCCAAATCAGCTGGTTCTTCCATCGTCAAATCTAGAGTTGAAGAAATGGAGAAAGGAACTACATACATTAAGTTGCATCAGAATGTCCACAACTCATACACAACTGAGGATAACCTGAGCATTGAGTCACTCATGCCACCGCATCGAGATCACAACAGATCCTTCCTAGCACCAAGCGGAAATAATCCAAGTCGCAACTTAATATCTTGATAACCAATTTGGTACAGCACTGAGTGACTGCGGCTCGTCATTGCGCTGATACAGATCGAACTAACTGTGCGCTTACTTACGCAGCAACTATGTCCGGCCAAATCTTCCATAAGCAAGAACAGAAATGGGCACTTGTAAACTAGTAGGTAGGCACCACAACTACGGGTTTCCATACAGAACCAATGCTGTCCTTACAAAATGTAGTAGTAGAACGGAGATCCCAGCGGAGCAACCCAAGATCGCTCACTTGAAACAGCTCGTGCATCTGGGTCTTGAACTGATCAATGGCGTTGCCAGTGGTGCCCGTGATGATCAAGTCATCCACGTACACTCCCACCAGCAAGAAGTCGACGTCGTCTCCTCGCCAAAACCTTGCTTAAACTAAAGGAACTCAGATGGACACAAACTAAACCTTGTTTAAACTGGTACTTGACTTCCCACACTAACACCAACCTATGCAAGTTTAGATTATTTCTGGAAAAAAAATAACTTAGTACAAAGATACACCATATATTTACCATTTACAAAATTTCAAATTCAAATTCAACCTACAACTCAAGAAACGAAAAGACAGAACTCTATTTTTGGCACCTCAACAACTAATCAACAAGTGAGAATTTCATCCCTTAAATCATGTTATGAATGGAGTGTCGGTTGAGCCAACTAACACTAACATAGCTGAATTTGTTGGTTTTTGTTTCTTGTGTTTCAAATTTTGATTTGAAAGTTTGTAACATGACAAGATTGATTGCAGCACATACGGTTCACCGGTTGCACCACATTCGTCCGTGTTTGAAGGGATAAGATCAATGGTTGTAACAGCCATTGTATTGTAGTAGTACATTGCTTGAGCGACAACTTATGTACATTTTACTTACTCCTCTCTATATGTATGTATACACTGCAAAAGATAAGAAACTTCCCAAAAAAAGAGATAAGAAACTAAGAGTGGAATTTGTCTGACCATGGAAGGAATGCTGATCCTGGGGAAGTTAGTTGTAACAGCCATCCTTGATATAGCAGGGAGCAGAGCATCTCAGTTTGAAAAGAAGATTCTTTGAGAATGAAGCTCATCTCTAGAGAAAGAAGCTTCTTGGAGAATCAATCAATGGCATGTGTAGCAGCAGAAGCTCCACTGCACCTGCACTCTGTCCATATAAAGAGGGGCATAGTGCAGCCCAACGATCCTCACAGTCACAGGCAAGAGAGAGGAAGAACCACAAGTCCATAAGCAATGGAGGGGAGAAACAAGGAGAGGGTGATGGCCGGCGCCGTCTTTGTGCTCTTCATCCTGCTGTCGGCCCAGCGGCTTCCGGTCGGAGTTGCCGACCCCGCCACGTCGGCGTTCTGCCAGTGCTACCTGGGCTGCTTTCAGTTTGACCCAGAGTGCAGCGGCGAAGGGTGGCAAAGGTGCCATGATTACTGCTGCGCCATAGCGTGCCGCTTCCCTGGGGACGCCGACTTCGACAGGGTGTGCGAGGGGACGGGCGGGCAGCAGGCTTGCGGCACGGAGGCCACCCTGGACACCGACCATATTGGTTAACTAATTGGTCTCCCGACCGTGAATTCATGGTTTCTCTTGTCTGCATTTTAGTGGTACTACTCCTACTACTGCTGCTGATGATGCTGCGGCCAATTACTGGAGCGGCCGCCATGGCAAGGCCAAGGCCAAGCACGGCTAGACTCACTGTGGAGGCTGCACGGAAGCCGTCCTGTGATGATGCATGATATGAGTCTTGATGTGTTGTGATGTCTGATCATAGATTATAAATGACAGCCAGTTTATGTACATCTTATTTTGCTACAGTATATAATAAAGTCTCATGCGATTTAGTGATAATATGGTTATCACTAAATATATTTGATGTGCATCGTAACATATAATATATTTGACATGAACGTAGCCTGTTTCGAGAAACTAGAGAGCAAAGAATGAGAGATGACGATGTTAAATACTAAAAAGACTTTGGATGGTTTCACTCGGATCGGTGAAATTCACTCATGTTGTTTCGCCAAATGAATCAGGGGCGTATCAGTCCCTCAAAACAACTTCGCAGTTCAATTTTCACACACTCGGTTCTTTAACTTGATCCGCCAAAGCATAGGTCTCTCAAAAAATCATGAATAAAGCTTCCCAAACTAAACATTTTTCTAGTGCACTCGGTATGAAAGAATTTGGTTGATTTTCACTCAATTTAGTGAAACTTACTCTTTTTTTTTCCTTTTCAAAACGAAACAGGCACGTGTTAGCCTCGAAGGCATCGCATCTCTCAAGAGAACTTGGCAGTTTTATTTTTCAAACTCTGTTCTTTAATTTCAAAAAATCTGCCAAAGAATCAATCAATAGTATCTGGTGAACCAGCATGTAGTAACTACTGTAACCGTTGCAAAATAACATGTCCGTATATAGGCTTATGCAACAGAAATGGTACTAGTTGCTATTCCTCTCTATGTGTATGTACACATTGCAAAGGGTAAGAAGCTTCGAATGCAATTTATTAATTTACAACATTTCTAATCCTCATCGTGATCAGAAATGTTGTAACGGCAATTTATTAATTTATTAAGGTTTTTTCCCAGTTAGGAGAAGCTTCTTCCAGAAGCAATGGCGTACTAACAGCACATCCCCAGTGTGCTCCATATACAGAGGGGCATCTTGCACCCCAACAACTGTTACAGTGCACCCAACTTGAAAACACACGGCAAAAGTTACTAAAAAGACTTAAAATAACTTAACACAAAGACACACCATATATTTACAGTTAACAAAATTTCAAATTCGAATTTAGCCTACACCTTAAGAAACGACGGTAATAAATCGTGTTATGTATGAATAGTAGTTACAATAAACTGGACCATCAGTTGAGCCAACTAATGTAAGACTACCGTAGCTGAATTTGATTATTAATTTTCTCGTGGTTCAAATTCGGATTTGAAAGTTTGTAACATGAGATATGCAAGTTCTATGCGTTAAATTGTTTTCAGCTTTTTTTTGACAAATTTTAACGTGTGGTTTTCATGTACCAGTGGTGCACCGGTTGCAGCACAAACTTGGGTGCACCGGGCACGTCCTTGCTCAGAGGGATAAGATCGATGCGCGTATGTAGTAGTACATTGCTTGAGCGGCAACAACTTGTGTACATATTAGTACTTACTCATCTCCATACGTATACATTGCAAGATAAGAAACTAAGAGTGGAATTCGTGCGTTGATTCATAGAACAGGGAAACAACCCTCCTAGGGGAAGTTAGTTGTAACAACCATCCTTGATACGGCAGCAGCGGAGCAGAGCATCCCAGTTTCAAGACAAGATTCTTTGAGAATGAAGCTCTGCTCATCTCTGGAGAAAGATGCTTCTTCAGGATCAATCAATGGCATGTGCAGCAGCACAAGCTCGTCGACAGAAACCCTTCTCCACTGCACCTGCACTCCTACCCTATAAAGAGGGGAATGGTGCAGCCAGCCCAATGATCCTCACAGGCAAGAGAGAGGAAGAAGCACAAGTCCAGAAGCAATGGAGGGGAAGAAGAAGGAGAGAGTGATGGCCGCCACCATCTGCGTGCTCGCCATCCTGCTGTCAGCCCAGCGTCTGCCCGGTCGGGGTTGCCGACCCCGCCAAGTCGGCGTTCTGCCAGTGCTATGTGTGCTGCTACCAGGGCTGCAAGGTCAACGACTGCAGTGATTGCTGCGCCGGCTGCTACTTCCCTGGCGACCCCGACTTCGAGAACGGGTGCCGGATGCCCGGCGGGAAGCAGGCCCCGGTCTGCGGCACGGAGGCCACCGGCGGCGGTGAGTACGATGGACACCGACCGACCATATTGGTTAATTGATTGCTCTCCCGTTCTCCGTTTGTCTCTGAATTGATCGTTTCTCTTGTCTGCATTTTGCTAGATACTATTTGTATCACTGCTGAAAGTGCTGCGGCCAACTACTGGAGCCGCCGCCACGGCGAGGCCAAGGCCAAGGCCAAGCACGGCTAACGGGGTGCTGCACGGAAGCCGTCCTGTGACTGACGATGAACGTTCGTCTCTGAATTATTGAGTCGTTGATGTGATGTCTACTTATGTTGGTGCATCTTATTTTACTACGTAGTATATAATAAAGTCCCGTGCGATTTAGAGATAATATGTTTGTACTATATATATAGTAGTAATATATTGATATGAGGAGCGTTGCAAGCTGAAACAAAAGAGCAAAATCAATGAGATGGCAAAGTTAAATATTTAAAGGACAAGTTTGCAGTTAAATTGCACAAATTCGGTTACTTGACTTACCAGAGCATAAGCATCCCAAACTAACAACTTTTTCTAGTCTAACAGACTAGCTCTCTGCCAACTGTTTACATACAAAAATAAGGTGATCGAAGAACAGCAACCATGCAACTCTAACAACGCAGGTGAATGCATATCCAATAAGAAAAGAAAAAGGAGTGTGCACATGCGTTTGCAGTTTACACCGGTACATCTAGTTTTATGTTAATAAGTCAGATCAGGTTCACCGATGAGGTCTGGGAATGAAAAGTCGCAGGCTGGGGGGTGTGATCTATAGTTCCCAGTGATTGAGAACAGTAAGCTGGCCTTAACTTCTGAATACTCTCTGTAACTTCTTTTTAGCCCCCATAAACCCCCCATGTAAATCCTGTTTGCAGTCTTAATATATCGATGCGGCGTTGCTGCATTCGCCCCCAAAAACAATCAGATCAAGTCACAGGTCTGTTCGATGGTGAAATGATTACTACTTAATCAGAGCAAGTTGTTGTTGATCAGCTAATATACTGGTCATTATTTCACATGGTGCCACTAATGCAACCGTTGCAAAATTGTACTGCTATGCCTACTATTGAGGCTTATGGATCAGAAATGGGACCCTGAAAACGAGCATGAGCACACAAGCCTATATCTATCTACATAAGTTGCACGCACATATACATTGCTTGAGCAAGAACAATTTGCGTGCTGCATACTCCTCTGTATATCTATGTATGCATTACAAAATTAAGAAAGTGATAATAGAGTTTGCCAGTCGATTCATGAGACAGGGAGGGGTGATTGGGGGCATATTTGTTGAAATAATAGGGTGGGCCTAGGGCGTATCTAACAATTTCTAAAAATCTCTAAGGCCCATGTTGGTTTATTGGCACTAGGTGTAGTGGGAAGTTTAATCCCACCCCGGAAGTTTGAGAGGAGTTGGACCTTCTTATAAGGGTTTCTCTTTCGCATGTTATTGGAGCTTGAGAAGAAAAGAGGCCCTCGCGCACTCCTCCTCCGCCGCCCGCCTCGCCACGACATGACGTGGGCTGCAGGAATGAGCCGAGCTGAGCTCACACCTATGCGTACACGGTCGATGGGAGAGCAGGTCTCCAAAACCCCGCCTCTCCGGATTCTGTACGGGAGAGGGGCGAATAGATTTTTGGGAAGCTATGCCTAATATAGAGGCTTATGGATCATAAATGGGACCCTGAAAACGAGCAGACAAGCCTATACCTTTATAAGATGCACGCACATATACATTGCTTGAGCAAGAACAATTTGCGTGCTACATACTCCTCTGTATATGTATGTATGTATTGCAAAATTAAGAAAGTGATAATAGAGCTTGTCAGTCAATTCATGGAACAGGGAGGGGCAAAATTAAGAAAGTGATAATAGAGCTTGTCAGTCAATTCATGGAACAGGGAGGGGTAGTTGTAACAGCAAAGTGTTTTAGCTCGCTCCATCCTTGATCCGGCAAGAGCATCTGAGCTTCCATACCTGCAAAAGGAAAAGCTTCTTGGATAATCAAGCTCGTCTATGGAAAAACTTCTCCGAGAATCAATGGCGTGTGCGCCAGCACAAGCTTGCTTCACTTATTATCACTCCTTCTCCATTCGTTCACTGCACTCCGTATAAAGAGGGGCACCGTCGTACGTGCAACCCAACAGAAGTTGTCGCAGGCAAGGAAGAGTCCATCATCAATGGAGGGGAAGAAGAAGGCGACCGTGAAGGCTGCAGCCGTCTGCGTGCTCCTCGCCGTCCTGCTGTCGGCGCAGCAGCTGCCGGCGGCGGACGCGGCGTCGGCGTTCTGCAAATGCTACGTCAGCTGCTACTCCGACTGCAGGCTCAGGCACCCCCGGCTGTTCTGCAAGCCGCTCTGCGGCGTGGTGTGCGCCCTGGGCGGCCAGATGGGCGGCGGGTGCCCGGGGGTCTGCGGGGAGGCCTCGGGCTGCGTCGTCGACGGCGAGTCGGACGCTGCTGATGCTGATGCGGCGGCGACCTGCGTGGAGGATTGCCGCAAGCTCCGCAAGGCCATGAACGGTTAGAGCCACCGGCTTTGGCCTTTGGGGTTGCTGATGATGTCTTTTGTGGTGGAATAATAAATAAATTGATATGTGAGTGTTGGAAGTAAAAGGCAATGGGTATGGCAAATCATATACGTATGAGAATTTGGTTGGTTGTCACTCGGATCAGTGAAATTTACTGTGTTCTTTGTGAAATATTGTAGTACTACACTGAAGAAAGCTAGTGATAGTTTGAGATATGTGAGAACCAGCAAAAAAAAATAGATGACCAGGTTCAGAGTTGCTCTATTTCACCTGATGATTCAGATGTAGTTGTGACGACCCAAAGTTGTCACAGAGCGTTTCATCATCACCAGGTCCATTTTTAGGTGGGGTGAGAGAGGCTCGAACTCTCGACCTCAGGATCACTCACGTTATTAGCTATGAGACCTACGCGCTAGCCAACTGCGCCACCACCCCTTTGTTGTATGATAAGCCAAACATCGGATTCTATCTTGGTTCAGATAAAGCAAAGCACGGCTAAACAGGCGACCAGGTTTGTTCATACGCTGCCCAAATCGTTAAATCTAGAGTTGAAGAAATGGAGAAGGAACTGCAGAAATGCCAGCTTAAAAGGCCAGAGCCCTGCAACTTCTGAAAATAAAAGAAGTTCATGTTTACTACTCGCTCCCTATCAAAATATCGGACCTTTTTTGACACCGTCAGTGTCAAAAAAACCTCTTGTATTTTGATACAGAGGGAGTACTTGTGTAAAAATAGCACATTATAGTCCACGAATCAGATGTAAAATCTGACATGGAGAGAACTTCCACTGGGCATCAGAGTGTCCACAGCTCATACAATATGCTAACTGAAGATAACCTGAGCGTTGGGTCACTCATGCCACCGCATCAATCACGACAGATCCTAGCACCAAGCGGAAATAATCTAAGTCGCAACTTAATATCTTAATAACCAATTTGGTACAGCACTGAGCGACTGCGGCTCGTCTTTGCGCTGATACAGATAGAACTAACTGTGCGCTTACTGGCGCAGCAGCTATGTCCGGGCCAAATCTTCCGTAAACAAGAACAGAAATTGGCACTAGTAAACTAGTAGTAGGTAGATCAGGTAGGCACCATAACTACGGGTTTCCATACAGAACCAATGGTGTGATTACAAAATATCATCAACGTGCGGCTGCAGTAGAACCCTTCACGTCGAACGGAGATCCCAACGGCGCGATCAGGCCCAGGCTCTGCATGATCTTGATCTGGCGCGCGCTACGCTGCTCCGATCCCCCCTTGGCCGCCGCGCCCCTGCTCTGGTGGAGTTTGGTCAAATCAGTGTGCGAAATTCATTCGACAATCGTATTCAGAAGAATGGAGTGTCGACTTACAGGAGAAGAGTTGGGATCCTTGGTCTCGGGCTTTGTCGCCTTCCCCTTTCTAGGTTTCTTCTTCGCAGCACGGCTTGAGTCAGCCTCCAGCCCACTAGCGGCCCGCTTGGTGCTCAGTCCACCCTCTGTCTCAGTAGTAGCAGCCGCCTTTGCCTCGGTAGCTTCACAGATTCCAAAGATCACTTCATCCACATACGCCATTTCAGCAGCAAGCTGCCTGTCTATGACGTCCCCCAGCAGTATATCCCTGACCATAGCTTTTATCTTCCGGTGGGTTCCTTCGACCGTCGAACCAGTTTTGTGCTGGCTTCGATTCACTGATGCCATGTCTCCTGCTTCAGCTGCATTTTCACTTGCGCTTGTATCATGGAGTTGTGGTGTGCTGTCCTCCGCCGCATCTGAATCCTTCAGATTGGTACAGCCCGATCGCTTTGAGGATCCTTCCTTTTTGGCCACCGATGTTCCTGATGATGCCTTCTTACCACTCTTTTTATCTCGCACAACAGAAGCTTGCTTTGGTGTCTTATCTCTCAAACCTTCAGCAGAATCTATACTCAAAGCTTTGTCGAGAGCACTTGCTTGCCTCACACCCTTCTGCTTTTTCCCTTTCTGAACAGCACCTCCACCTTTTGCACTGCTCCGAACTTCTTGGTCCTGCTCTATGCCTTCTTGCTTTCTGACTTTCTTAGTAGACGTCTTGGCTGTGGCCAATATGGTCAGACCATATGAAAAATAGAGAATTAGATACGTAGCAATTAAAGAAAAATATATTTGTATCATTGATAGCAAGGCGATTTAAAACTTGATCAGCAAAATAAAACCACACAGGTGATAATTTACCAACAATGACACTGATACTGCTCCTAGAACATGTTACCTAATCACACCATTGTGAAAAGAATCACAAACGGTAACATATCACTGTTAACATAAACCACTAATGAAGAGGGATAACATGAATGATCAAACCACAAGGACCCCCATATCAATACACAGAACGTGTTTTTCTGCATATATTCTCCAGGCAAAAAACGGAAATTCACCTTTTGTGTTGACAACTTCCTCCTCATCATCACTGGCCGACTTAAAATGAGATAGCTCCTGCATTTGTAAGATTAAACATGGATCTCAACAACCTCTACCAAACTGTGATTCATAACATGTTCAAAGCAAAGGTGATTGCCCTACCTTCTGAAGCACCTCATGGAATGCTTCCATGGCTGTCTTATTTTCTTTCTTCAGAAACTGCATACAATGAGCTCATAGGAGAAATATTTAAAATTCAAAATGGTCAGGGTTGGATATCATTCATGCGTTAGAAGACAAAACAACTAACTTTCTTGGAAGTTAAATAACAAAAGCAGTTTATAGTTTATACAGCAGAATCATTTACCATAAAATTACTACAACTCTACAAGCAGCACATAAGTAGTGACGCTGGGTGAGGATTCGATTGATATGGCCGGTTTAGGTAGAAAAAACAAATAGGACAATTATTAACTAGAAAAAATTTCATTCAATCAGCTAAGTTAGTTTATTAGTTATGCAACAATGATAAAATAAAATACATGCTTTACCTGTACAATCCTAAAACATATATGTGTGAGTCGTGCTATTGGTACATTCTGTTAGTTAGAACAAAGCATATTATAATTAAGAACAATTGTTAGAATTTCATTATCAACATATGCAATATTATATAATTTATCAAGTGTGTGTGAATATATGTCCGTCAATTCAGCCTTTTGGTTATATCAGTTTCCTGGAGTTAAAAACCTAAGGAAACCAAATTGCAATAATGATTGAAGTTGTTGGTTATTTTCGTGTTTCAGCTGATTTAAGCTTCTTTAATACAGTTCAGTCAGTAACCACAACTCCATATTAGCATCCTCATAAGCTGTAGGATAGAAGATGTGCATACCATTTCGAATTCCATGTTAGACTTCCAAGGGTCAACATACAAGCTGAAAATAAAATAGTGAAGACAATTACCTTTATTGTAAAGATTATCAGTTGATCGCCACTAGAAAGAAAAGAAAGGCTTCACATGTTATTAGGACCCTTACTCTAGGCATGTGCCATACAGTCGAACCAGAGCATCATGGCTGGTCTTCTTCTTGGCCTTGCTACTGGCACATGCTTCATCAATGACCTTGAATTCAGAAATAGAAGTGGTCTAAATATGTGCATGGGAAGCTAGGATGAAGAACATAACAGTTGGGAAAAGTCTGAAATGTTTTGTCTTTGCATCATACAAGTACAAAGGTTGTGGCATTGGCACTTGAGACTTGACCACACTATCTTACTCATACATGATCTATATAATTGATCTACTACAGATGCAACCATCTGCCAGCGTTCAATTTAAGCTGATGTACAATGCAACAAGCATATTCACTGCCATCTAGAATTATTTTAGAACCATACTGGCATCGAGTGCAGCAACAAAATGGTTCAACATGTTGGGGTAATCTAAATTGCTTATCTGCAGCAAAGCAAAGGTATTTAGCTAGTTGAAGTATGAAGTGCTCAGAAGGTGTATGCATCATACCTGGGCTGGCCACCATGAGGAGCCATCATGCTTAACCCATGTTATATCTCCTAAACGGAAATTCTGCCTTGGGTTAAGTTCTGGAGGTTCAGAACTTGATGTGCATGCAGCCATGCCACCATGACTTTTCTCTGCACTTCTCTTCACCATAATGATCAATTCAAACCTGCAACAGCATTAAACAAGAAATGTTAGTATTGATATTGCCCACTCTGACTGCTTGTTAGCTTGACAGAAAGCTATTCGACCAAAAGATCAACTTAAATTCACTGTTATAAAAAGCAGTCACATAAGCCTGACTAAGTGTTAGGCAGCAACAACCGCCTGCCTGGCAGCTAACACCTGAAATCATCTGCAAGGAGTAGTGTGGCAGGTGCAATAACCCACCAATTACTCAAACAAGGCTACAGCTCATTCCATGGTATGGCTGAACATTCCAACATCAGATACACACCATCACTTCCATGTGACATGTCCAATTAGGCAATTAGTGAATCAGAGCATCAGACTGGCTCTGGAGATCTCAAATGGGATATCGCCTTACTCTCAGTCTCTCACCGAAGCTTAAGCAGTTACTCAGTATCATTATATCCCTAAAAAGCACTTGCTCGGTGAATTAAAGGGGGGGTGCAGGAACAAAACTCGTCCAATAAATCAGGTGCAGACTTCTGCACTCTGAAGTTCGCTGGCATTTGAGTATATGCCCTCGTCCAGCAGTCTCTTGATAAAATGCATTGGAAGTTGAATGTGCTTCTCATGATTTACCTTGAGGGATGTGTTTTAACGAAAAATCAACAAGATGCCGCACATTTATTTGCAATTTGACACAAATGACGCATGTACAGGTGGCCCCAGGCCCCGCATGTCAGACAAAGGCGTGACACTTTGCCAAATTCCTCGTTCTTCACATAACAAAATCGATTAACCCCTTCACTCGAGAAAAAAATCAATTAACCCTTTTTACCCGGCCAAGGAAAAGGCAGCTTTGGCCCTTCTTTCCGTTGCTCCAGCACACAGCATAGATAGACAGGAGGCGGAGAGCTTTCGCTCTTTGCACTTGCACGTGCACGGCGCGCCCTGGGATAATGGCTTGACCGATGCCAGCAAAAATTCGATTAGTCCACACATAATGTGGTCCGTCGCGCCTCTCCCCTCGCAAATCCCCCCCTCGAAAGCAGCCATATCTCGTCTCGCGAACAAAACCTAGGGTTCGTTCGTACGACGCAAAATCGAGGGCCAAAACCTACGATCTGGCAAGCGGATGGGACGAGCGGCGAGATGGTGCGGGGATAACCTCGCTGGCAGCCGCCGCCCTGGGTCTCTGCCGGTCGCCGGGCTGGATGGGGGCGTGCTGTTCCAGCAGCGGAAAGAGGGGGAGCGGGTGGGCGCGGCGAGCAGGGAGGGAGCGGGAGAAGAATGCACACGGGGTGGGGCGAAGGGAAGCACCTCGCCGCAGGACGCCGCGCGGTCGCCGGCCGGAGTGGCCGCAGTGGTGGAGCAGGCTGCCCCGCTCCTTGGCGACGGCGAGGCTGCGCTGGGTGGAGAGGTCGAGGGTTCGAGTGTGAATGGAGAGGCGAGCTGAGGGAGCTCGGGTTTGATTATTGCCTTGGGGGCAAATGGGTCTTTTTGGTTTCATTCACACTCTCGAGCGTGGGGGCGGACAGGCTGGCATGGCAAGGAGCTGAATTATTTCTTCTTGGCGAATAATCGGGCTTCACCTGCTGTGCAATCTAATCTCAGAGCATCTACAGCCGGTTCCGTCAAATCCAGCCCCTTATACGTCTATAGACTGTGTCGGACTCGAACAGCCCCTCATAAATCATGTTTGACAGTCACACATCTCAAATCCAAACTCTCAAATTCATGCAAACCTATGCATGTCCATTATACACGTGAATGACGCACCATTGCAGCTCCACAAACAGTTCTTCAGCGAGCTTGGAGCACTCTGAATGCCCTCTTCACATCCTTCATGGATGCCTCTTGCATTGTTGCAAAGTGGCTTTGTTTGTTGCCTTGGGGTTCGGATATGGTCTTAAACGCCGCTCAGTGAGGATATATAACATTGGCAAGATAGTACCCCATGTTGTAGTCACTGCGTTGACAGTTAGGTTGCATGGCGGTGGTTGCCCGTTACAAAGTCTCCTAAACACGAAAGATCACTGAAGCACATTAATGTCGTTGTGAGAATCAGACATTCCAAAGAAAGCATGTCAAATCCACAAGTCATGTGATGTTATTGCTTCCAATATGATGGCGGTCTCTTTGGTGTGACCTTGTACATCCCGCTCAAACCTTTAGGGCACTTTTTTCATTGCCAATGCATGCAATTTGAATCGAGCATACCTGGAAACCTTGCCTCTCGAATAGCTAGCAACATTTCTGTATCCGGCACATTTGGTTCGCTCATATACTCTGCTCCAAACACATGCACCACGGTACGGGCAAACTTGACCGTGGTCTCTAGGCATGTGCTCTTCCTCGTCCGGACCATCTTACCAATGGCATCAGCGGCGGTACCGAATGGAAGTATCCTCAGAGTAGTCGTGCATTTCTGCTTAGTAGAGAATGATAGTTATCTTCAACAATCCCTGGTGAGCTTGAAGTAGGGATCGAGTGCCTCCACTCCCTCCCTTTGATTGTGCCCTTGAAGTTGAGAATGTGCTCCACCTCCCAGTCCATTTCCTGTTGGATGCTCATGATCATGATCATCTCAGCTTTCTCGTCATTTTGAATCATTTCATCAAGTTGTGCCCCGTCCATACTCCTCGTCTGATGAACCGCCCGAATCCATCGTTTTGCATCGGAGTAGGTGAGATCCGATTCAAAATACAACTTTCAACTCTAGTGATTACCATAATTGAACACTTAAATTCTCCCCTTCGAGGTGGTCGCCGACGCAGAGCCTGGATAGGAGGAAGATGGTACATCCATAAGGAACGGTGATGAGGGAAGAAGTGCATAACGACGACACATAAGGGATGAAGAAAAAATTAGTGCTTACGTTGATGATTCTGTTAACAATGAAATTTTGAATATTCTAATTATCAAGGCTAATCTTGAAGATGCCATTTGTTGGACACACGCTCCTAATTCAGATTGTAAAAGAAAAAGTGCATACAAAACTTTTGTGTAGGAGATCCAAGGCAGCTCTTTGTGAAGACAAGCTCTTACTTCGGATTGAGAGAGTGTTATGCTCAGTCAAGTTGGGAAAAACAAAACCATGGCCCCTAGGGTCAAAACTTTTGCTTGGGGGCTTATTAGGAGAGTTGTTGCAACACAATTAAGAGCTTCTAGGTATTCCAGTCATACCAACAAAGAATGTTGTGGATCTTGTTAAATAGAATTTGATCTGAACCTTTTCTTTCAATGCAATTTCTCTAGCTCAATCTGGTTTAAATTTGACCTCAAAACTGACATGTTGAACTCCAATTCATATTTTGTTGATATCATTCAAATGATCATGTTTTCTTAACAATCCGAGTTAAAACTAGATATTGTTTTCACTGTTCTTTGGAACATATTGAGAGCCAAAAATTATCACCACTTCAATAAAAGAAAATGAAGTCATATGCAAGTTCTTCATGATGCAAAGACAATACTTACTGCGGGTTTAATAGAGGAGAAGAGGGAAAGGAATATATCTCATGAAGATAACAATTATTATTCTCTCCTAAATACAGATGTGCATATACAATCTAATCTACGGGTACTCTAGCATATGTGGACGCAACCTTTCGATGGCTGAGAATGAAGCCTCCTTCAAAGTATATCTCAACAATACACTCACCAAGCACACAGCATTCGTTCATGCGTCGGCAACAAATGTGCAATTTGTTTTGCAGGCTGAAGCGATGGCCTTAATTGCTACCTTGGCAACCAAGGCATTGGGCTGCAGATTTGCTTCCTCTATTCTGATTGCAGGACTTTGGTTGATGCTGTGGAATCAAGGAATCTTCTTGCTAAGTTATGACATTATTTCTTGTCTCAGGTCCGTCAAAGTGCTCCACGGTCCTAGGTCCGAGAATCACTTTGCTCATGCTCTAGCTAATAGAGCCTTCTCAAACAAATTACTTTGCTCATGACTTCAAAAACGACATTTGAAGCCATCTCCTTTCCCTTGGAGAAACTACTTACGGTACATAGGTTGTTAATGAATAAAAGCTAGCCCTCAAGAGCGCTACCGTTTGCCAAAACAACTTTTATACAAATGCTAAATAGTTCAATGTAAAAGTTAGTAAGGATTTTTGTGAGTAAATTTGTTCAATTGTGATGCTTAAACAATTATTTCAAAATGATATATAGGAAAGAACAACCAATCTATTTTGAAGATTTTCATGTTAGAACGCAAATCTAGTGTAAATGCATATTGTGATTTTCCTGATAAAAATGAAGATACTGCATACACACACCTACCAGCTATAAATGCATATTGATCTCAAAAAACAAAAGGCTATAAATGCATAATGTTGGAAATCAACCATGTTATGCCGGGGTAACCACTAAGAGCAAGTATAATAAGGTGATATAAGCGGACTATAAAAATTTAAATATTATGTTTTTGCTAAGTTGAAAAAAAGAAAAGAGAAGCAGACGGCCAACTTTAGCACGGGCTCCCATAAGGTTTGTAAGAATGAAAGATGGGTCATATGTTAATAAATTAGTATTTCTTGTAGCCAACTACTATACATGCTAGCTATTACATTAGCTAGCAAACTGAGTATAGCTCAGATGGTTACGTTCTTTGTGGTGCAATCTCAAAATGATATGTCGACTCAGTCTTTTGAAGATACTCATAAAGATAAGGTGTGCGTACATGCGTTTATAAGGATAAGTGTACATTCGTCTGCGTCTCTATTCTGTTAAAAAAGGCTATTACATTAGCTATAAATTACATGCCAAGCTATATTATTAACTATGCTCAAAATATTATCAACTATGATCAAACCGCAGGTTGCAACGCTACATGTTAGCTTGACTAGTATGTGTCTTATTGGAATATAATATAAATAAATTAACTTGCCCAAAGTTTGGATTTTCATTTCATGTTTCTCTTTATGAATAACATTGACAACCATAATTAATCGTGGCTTCTTTTGGATCGATGGTTGATGCTTCGAAGCACTAGCTATGAGGAAGTGCTACCAAAAAGGTACTTGAAGTCCAGGTATAACATGTCAATGAAAATCGAAACTGCAGTTAAAGCCATGGCCAAAGCCTCATAACCTGGTGAACAAGACACTGGAACATCCCATATAATTATAATGTGTGGCTACTACATACAACAGCAGCCGCAGGCACATATTCAGCAACGCTTGATGTTCACGTTGCCAGCCTAAGAAACAAAACTCTCAACGCCGGAAGGTAACCAAGCAACCCAACTCAACGGTTGACTGTCATATTTTCGGTGCAGTTTTATTACAAAAAGCAACAATAACATCCATTCGGTGTGGCTTACAGCACCGGCCGTCACTTGAAAAGAAAAATCACAGATCGGTCACCCCGAGGGTTATCATCAATCAGGGACCTAGAGGAAGTTTCTAATGTCCAACTTCCTGACGTCAGGCATCGCCTCATCTTTAAACTCCTCCCTGGAGGCAAATTATGTCAGTGAATCGCTAACTTGTTAGCGAAGAAGAGATACAGACAGCATATATAAAATTCACGAAACTCTATGACGACTTGAGTGCTTTACATTGAAACTTTGCCTCAAGAGATTTCTAGCTTTCCAATTACAAGCCTTGAAAGATTTGAGGTACCACTCAAGCAAATAGTGGTGTAAGTTGAAGAGGCATACCTCTTTAGTTGGCCCTCCATTGCTTCAACAACTTCCTTCTTAAGTTCCGTCAGCTCAGCTTTGGCAAGTTCCATTTCAAGATTTTCCTCAATCTTGGGAAGATCCTCCTTCCGAATGCCAAGCCTATTTCAAGTTCCAAAGACAAGAGAAGAACGTATAAAACACATGCTAGTCAAGCTAAAACATGTCTAGCATGCACCTAACAGGACTAAACAGCAGATGTTGCAACAGATCCAGATACCCAACACTCAGGAACAAACAACAGGGGCCATGGCATCATTTTAACTGTTTTGCAGTATGAATAAAAGAACTCCTGTAGCAAATCAACAATGGGATGCATTCCTTTTCTCAGGAGAAATGTCAATCTCATTCAGCGTCTAGGTTAAAAGCTGTTAAAGAAGTGCTGCTAAAAGGTAATAGCACAGATGACCCAGATTCTCAGGTCATCAGCATATGCATATACATGAATTATCAATGGCATCTCCTGATGAAAATCAACAATGGGATGCATTTCTCTTCTTAAGGGAAATATCAACCTCATTCAATGTGTAAGTGCTACTAAGGTAATAGCAACTGCAGATGATACAGATTTTCCGGTCATCAGCACATGTCTCTCCATGAAATTATCGATGACTATCTTGCAATTGAAACTGAATGGATACTACCATGATAAGTAGAAGATGCACATATTTACATACTTTTTGTTAATCTTGTCAAACTCTGCCAAGAGGAGACCCATGTTCTTCTTGTCACTCCTCAGAAGAGGTTTCTTAATGTCCTTCTCAACTTTCTCGAGAGCTTCCATCATCATATCCTCAATACCCATATCATCTATGAGACCACTCCTGTGTAAAATAAAGGAAAACATTCATTGAGCAAATATTCATGTCAAGCTCAAGCATAAGGATTTCTGAGAGCATAGGAATAAACAGCCGATGCTAATTAGGTAATAGGCATACTTTTTCCTGAGCTGCTGAAGGGTATCCAAGTACGTCCTTGCATCAGGGATGCCCTTCGTGAAAGTCTCAATAGTATATTTAATTCTCTGAGAATCAGAAAGAAGATCTGCCCTGCATTTAGACAATGAGTAGTGGCGATCAGGTCATTGACAATAATCTCAAATGATTTAAAATAAGATAAAGTAAGAAAGTGGGTGCTTGTTTGAGATGGCAGATTCACATGGAATCCATTGAGCAAATGTTTTATGTCCAATCAGGTTAATTGCAGAAAACAAAGCCTTATAGTCAAAGAGGGCATTAAAATGTGCATGTAAAACTTCCTTAATTTCAGAGGAATACATCTTACACCCAGAAAAATTGAACCTTTCACATGCTTATCAATTCTATTCAGTCAGCAAGTAATATAAATGTGAAATGCTTGTTTCCATATTGATACTCAAATATTGGACAATAGGGTTCAGTAAATACAAGTTCTAGTTGCAGACCATGGGCCAGATTATAGAGGGGGCAATCAAGCAAATAATGTACCAAAACACCGGACCTAGAGAACTGTGTGCAACAGAGCACAAAAGTGAAGAAAAAACAATAGGAAGTAACAAGCTCAATGATCATGAAAACATGCAATGCAAAAGCCTATATATTTTCGTACTTTTCTCTTACAGTCCTCATGACTTGGGCATAGTTAGCAACTGCTGTTTGGTCATCTGGGTCAATCGTGATCTTCTCCTTCTTAAGGACCCCAAGTGCGGTCTCAAACTTTTTCTTCACCTCAAAAAAGATGCCCTTCAATAGGTCTGTACAACATGGGAACAATGAAATTAGGACTATTACACAATAAGTTATTAAATAAATAAATACAGCAACAACAGAAGCAGTACTAGGAACATTGTTGCCATAAAACTTACAAAGAAAATGCAAAACTAACAAACTCGATGAAAATTCAAAATGAATGAATACGCTGCATGTTCAGGGAAAGAGATAATATTGATTGATCCATCCTTAAGGGCACAGCTAATCATGAGATAAATATTCAAGATATAGAAGTTAGCTCCCAACATTTAATTAGGTTAAAGTTCCATGTCCTGCATGCTTCATTTCAGTCTTCTCACAAAGTAATATTTAATGATGTAGCATCACTCAGTAGTCACCAATTAAAATATCAAAGCAAGCCAGGAAACAGTGCCGATCACAACAAATTCAAATCTTGATGTGAATTCTTGCACCAAAACTAAATCAGTTATAATTTGAAAGTATTTTTTTCAGAACTAACACTATTACAGAACATGCACAGAATACCTATGCATACAATACCAAGATGTTAATTTCACACAAATGCAGCAAAGGATTAAAATGCGTACCATCTCCGCTGACAGGAGCTGCCTCCTTGGCAAATGAGCGGACTTGAGTGAGACCTCCATTGGCCAAAGCAGCTTGGACAGAATATAACTGCACAAACATTAATCAACAAACTGATCAGCATACACAGAGTGTGAATTTGACAGACACATCAGAAACGAAATGTTCCGACATCAAATAGCTCCACTCTACAACTAAAGAGACTAACAGTCTTAAACACAACAACGTCCAGATTAAACAAAACCAGTGCCAGTCTACACTGTTATGGTCTCAAGCTCAATGATAAATCACTATGCACAGATGAGCCAAAAGACCTGCACATCTCGGACAAGACGAAACTAAAGTTCAACGAGAAAACCACCATCCACACACCAGCAGAGGACATGCACAGCTCGGGAAACAGGAGACCAAGAGGACGCAGCCATGATTATTAGCATTTCTATTAATGAGGATGCAACATGGCAGTCTAGATGGCTTCCTTCGGTCGGTATGAATACACATGACTACGGATCAAGGAGGGAGCCGAAATGGGGAATTGCATTGGCGCAGAAAGATCTAGAGCTGTTCCCTGGCCGGCCCGACTCCAATCCCCTGTGCCCCGCAACCTGCGACGGCTCCCCTCCTAACCGAGAGGATCTCACCGCAACGAATCAATCGATCCGATCAAATCGAAGAGCATCGTACTCGGAGACCCCAATCACTCCCAGCACCCCGATCGACGACCGACTAGAAATCTCACCGGCGCGACCGAGATCCCGGGCAAACCGAATCAGACGGGCGGCGATGCACGCGCGCCGGATCAGATCTACCGAAAAGCTACTAGGGTTCGAGGCCCGGGGGGTGTGTGAGGGAGGGAGGGAGCCTGGCGCGCGGACGAACCTGGCGGGAGCGGGATACGAGGCGAGCGGCGAGCGCCATGGCTGGTGGGGGGCGGCGGAGCTAGGGCAGCAGAGGCCTCTCCGCTCCTTCTTCTTCTCCGATTCGATCTCTCGGCCGCGAGAGCGAGATGGGGATGGGGGGTGGAGGAGAAATGGGGGCGGCGCCTTGGGTGCGCTTTGTGTGGCCTCCAGGACCTCGCCCCGCCGTCCGATCGCGCACGGAACCCGCGCGCTCGGATCTCAAAGCGCGGCCCGGGTGCGTGGGGTCCACCCACCTCCCCCCGTGCGCAGTGGGCCGAGTCTGTCGTCCGTTCCTGGGCTTGGCACACCCACTGACTGCTCCTTGATTCGAAAAAAAAAACATTCTCCTTCCCGGGCCTTGCTCGAGGCGAGACATCTGGCATTTGACCGGATAGTTCTTTTCCTCAGAAATATTAACCGGATAGTTCTTTTCCCCTAGTTTCATTTCGGTTTTACTTGCGGATTTGCTTGAAGTTAATAAAGCTAGCCGTAAGGCCTTCCCCTCAAAAAAAAACCCGGATAGTTCCCACTACTTACTTCTTACTAGACTAAAAAAAAACTTGCTTCTCATGAGAGCATCTATGATGTAAAAGTTAGTGTCAAAAAATGTTTTAGACAGGAGAGAGAAGGTTTTAGAGCAGAAGAAATTTTTCGTCGTAACAGATGATGTAAAACTGGTGCCCCAAAACATTGGCCTTCTTATTAAAACAAGTTCAACAAAAATAATATCAAATTCATCTCAAATAAATTCAAAAACAAACATAACACAAATAGCACTTATTACATAGTTCATCAATCCACAACATCTAATTCAACACAATTTATTCGTCAAACATAACACAAAGTTCATCACACATGCATGAAACATAGAGATAAAGTCGTAAAACTAGAGATTTTGTTGCCCATTCCATGCCCATCACTCATTGATGAGATCTCCATGGGTATTCGAATTTTGAATGTCACGGTAAACTTCAAGAAAGCGTCGGAAGCAGTCTTCCCTTCTACACGGCTTTCCAGGCTTTTGCATCGATTCATAGAAGGATAATCTAGATCTTTCCCGCACTCATGCTCAATGATCATATTATGCATGATCATGGCGACTGTCATTGTGTACCATAGAAAACCAAATTAGCTACGCAAATAATCCTCCTTTTTCCATAAGTTTTGATTAAGTTTAGATGTTTGATATAAACAATATTTTTTGTCTTTTTTCTTTTTTTATCCTATCCTATATATCTAAATAGTTGATCCTCACTACTTTTATTATTTTAAAATGCACACATGCCACATCATCAAAGGCCCACCACAGCATGCATGTGAAAAAAAATCATTAGTTGATCACATGCAAACATCTCACCCATCACACATACCATCTCATCAAAGGTCCACTCAACATGCATTGCAAAAAGTTTTCCGTTATATTATGCCACTTATATTCAATAATTACTTTGAACTATACAGTAATTAAATAATATATATAATATGTATTATTTGTTAAGTTCATATAATATTAATTCAAATGTTCATGTTCATACAATCAAATCTCTCAAAATATATTGTAATCGGTTCCTGTAGCAATGCGCGGGGTATCATCTACCTAAATAGTTCATCCCCACTACCTCTATTATCTTACAATGCATGCACATATGCCATCCCATCAAAGACCCACCACAACATGCATGAGAAAATGTTTTCCGTTATTAGTTCATACCATGCACACATCCCACCCAACCACACATGCCACCTCATCAAAAGTCGACTCAACATGCATGTAAGTTTTTTCCCATTATGTTATGCCACTTATATTCAAAAAACACAATAATAAAATACAATATATAATATTTATTTTAAATTTATGTTTAGATATTATTAATTCAACTATGCATGTTTCATACAATCAAATCAGTAAAATTTCTAATTGATTCCCGCGGGAACGTGTGTGGTATTCTCTAGTTACATTATGAGGTTGGAGTTTTAACTATTCATTTTTGCATTGTTTTTGTTCGTTTGTTTTCTTGCCTTTGCACAAACTTGTAAACACACACACACACACACACACATATTGATGGCAGAGCTGCTGCATTTTCCTCAAAAAGAAATTCTAGAGGGCTCACGTGATTAAACAACAATAACGATTAACGCGCATGATATAAGTATCTAGTACATTGGACACACCAACACTTGCTCTTGCTCATCCAGTCATATTGTAGTACATCACGATTAACAGCTTAGATTTAGGAAAATTTTCCTTGTTTGGAGTAGTAGAAATTGGCACCATCTCTGCCAACAGCGACCTGCCGAGTTCCATTCTTGGTTACTACCGCTGTAACATCAGCGACACCACGTAATCCAAACGAACTCATCTCTACAATTCAGTTGCCCCCTAACGCAGTACGCAGCCATTTTGGGCCTGTATCGAGCACACCGAGACTGAGAGAGCGTCGGTATAGACGTACGTGCGCCTATATAAACCCCTCAGACCAGCCACAACCCAGCATCAGTACCCACAGCAAGTCAAGCAATGGCGAACACCAAGCTCGCGTTCGTGGCCATGCTCGTGATCCTACTGCAAGCGTCCGCGCGGCACCACGCCGGCGGCGACACCCCCGGCGTGATGACGATAAACGATTTCGACAGAGGCGAGGGATTCGGGCCGTCGGAGTGCGACGGCAGGTACCACAGCAACAGGGACATGGTGGCGGCGCTGTCCACGCGCTGGTACGAGGGCGGGCGCCGGTGCGAGAGGATGATCCGCATCACCAGCACGCACACCGGGCGCACCGTGGAGGCCAAGGTGGTGGACGAGTGCGACTCCAAGCAAGGGTGCGCGGACGACATCGTGGACACCTCCCTCGCCGTGTGGAAGGCGCTCGGGCTCGACGCCAACGCCGATGACGCGGCCGTCATCACCTGGTCCGACGCCTGAAACGGAAACCATGCATGCATGATGCATACGCCCGTGAGCAGTCTCGGCGGCCGCCGGCGACCCCGTCGACGGCAGTGCTAGCTCACAGCGCCATACCACATTTCAGGGCAAGTGTCGGTGTCGTTGCTACGTGTGTCAGAATAAAGTACGTTGTATGGATGGACGGCGGTGCTACGTACCATGTAATAAAATATTATTCTGTCTAGTATTTTGCATTGTAGTTGTCCTCTCGTTGTTACAGAAGAATAAATGTCAGCTCTTGAGTTTTACTTAGGGCAACTCCAATAGATGGTCCAAATGTAAAAATACCTAACTTTTGAACCGTCTGGGGTAAAAAAAGCTGCTTCTACAGACGGTCCATATGCAAAAAAATGGACCGTGGCCTCCTTGTGATGTAAAATACAACACCTCGCGGTGCAAATTTACATCACGAGGTGCATCTGGTCCAAAACCAGCGTCGCCCGCGAACGCCCAACCGCCACTTCCTTTCCTTTCCCGCCCGCGCCCGTCCGCCCGCCCGAAGACCAGCCGGCTGGAATCCGCCGCCGCAACCGCCCAAAACCTCGCCGTCGACGCCGCCGCCACCCCACATCCCCGCCGCCGTCGCCCCCGTCGCCTCCCTCGCCGGTAGCCGGCTCGCAGCCGCCCGGACGCCGCCGAATCGGGAGGCAGCCGGCGCGGGATTCGGCGCCTCCGGCGGTCCGGCTGCCGCGGTAGGCCTCCGCCAACCTCCTCCCCGTCGGCCGTGAGCCTGTCCACGGCCGTTGCGCCGGCCGCACGATCGCCGCACCAAGCCCTCCGCCCGGCGGCCGTACTATTCTTCGCCGCCCGTCGAGCTCCTCTTGGCCGGCCTCCAAGCTCATTTCTTATAACCGCCGCCGTCCGGAGCCGACCGCAGCCGTCCGCAGCAGCCAATCCAACTAGCGGCCATCTTCTTCCACCGCGCGCACAAGGTCACTGCCAGCTTTGCGCATGATGGCATATGGTGTTCCGGCAAATTACATTGATGACAACTTGGCGATGGCAGGGAGCACTTGTATCTTCTATGTCAAGCAATTTGCAATAACATGTTTTATGCAATATGTGCCGCTGTACAGTGGCTGGACAGCGGCTGAACAGCAGCCGCGCGGCTGCTGGCCGGTTTTGGACCATGAATTTGGACCATCTATTGAAGTTGCTCTTTTGGACCATGAATTTGGACCATCTGTTGGAGTTGGCCTTTTTTCGGAGCTCCAAAACACATTTTTTGGCGGTCCAAATTTTACATCTCCGGTTTTGGACCGTCAAAATTTGGACAACCTATTGGAGATGCTCTTAGGGGATGCGTCCTAAAGACCTAATTGTTAGGATGATCTCCACCGTGTGGGCCCAACGGCCCACCGGGCCCTTAGATCTGCGCCCTGATCGGGGGTGCTCAACTCACTATGGTTGACGGGCCCCTGTCACCTGCACTATATAAAGAGGTGGGGGCCGGCGGCTCGCATCACGAGGTTCGTCGCGACGCCGTACACCCCACCTACATCCCCTACCGATCTAGGGTTAGTGCAGTGCTGACGGGAAGCACCGCCACCGCTACTCTGCCATCACCGGCCACCGTCACCATGGCCGGCACCGGGAACTCCTCGAGCCACAAGAAGAAGGTAATACCTACCACCACGATTGCCGGAATCCTAGCCTAACCGATCCACAGAATCTATCAATGGTATCAGAGCCAGAGATTGGTTTAGGATTTTCGGTACAGAAAAGGAAAGGAAATCCCCTTCCCCCAAGAACCCTAACCCCAAAATGAAAAAGAGGGGAAAAGAAGGGCAAAGAACCGGAAGGCCGCGCCGTTCCTCTCGATCCGGACGCGCATCGGCAAGCCGAGGCGTCGGACGAAGAACAAACGGAGCTAGCTCAACGGCTTGCCGGAAAAGAAAAGTAGAAGACAAAAAAGGCCAGCACCGCGGCCAAGTCCCTCGACGGCGGCGCGCTCACCGCCGAGGGAGGACGCGCGACCGGCGAGGAGGATGGCCACGGCGCGATCTGGCCGCGCTCCCCTTACTCTCGCTGAAAAGGAAAGGGGTAGCCCCGCCGAGCCTCTCTGTTTTCCTCTCTCGCAGAAACAAAGTGGGGAGGGGGAAGTGGATGGCTCGCAGGGGACCGGTCACAGCTCCCCGCGCCGCCCCAGCTCGCCGCTCCGCTCCGCCCTGGCTCGCCGCGCCGGTGTGACTTGAGGAGCCGGATCCGGGGCGTTGCGGGGGAGAGAGGTGCGGTGGGTGGAAAGCAAATGGGGGGAAGAAAACAGAGGCGCGCACGGCGCGGTGGCGCTCATCGCCGGCGGCCGGCCTGGTGCCGCGGCGCGGTGGCCCGACTCGGTCGGGACAGAGAGCGAGGGGGATCCGAGCGGCGCGGTGGGGAAATGACTAGGGTTTTGACCCGAGCGGCGCGGTGGGCGTTTTTGCTCGAGAGAAAACATCGGCCGGCCGTCGGATCGCATTGGACGGCCGAGATTGAAACCCTAGCTCATGCCGGGCTTTTTGGGCCGAAAGAGCTGAGAGGCTGGCAGTGGCGAGCTGGGCCGCTGGACCGTGGCCAGCCACAGCGGGCGCGGGCGCCGCGCGCTGGGCCGAGGCTGGGCTGCGCTGCAGTTTTGCTTTTTTCCGTTTATTCTGTTTTCTGTCCAAGTTTTGGGCAAATTTCAGATAGTTTTTCTATGCAAATTTTTCCAATGAAAATTTTTGTTTAGAAAATAGAAAAGTAAACAGAAAAGTTTATGAAAATGAAAATAGAAATTTTTTAGAAAAGGAAATGTCTATGAATTTTATAAAGAAAATAATAAAGTTCATGAATTTTTATTTAGTGAAAGAAAAGTTTCTGTAAAAACTAAAAGTTCATGAATTTTCTATTCATGTTTCCGCTGCAAATAAAAATAAAAGTGCTCTTTTAAAAGTGAACAGAACTAAATTAAAAGATTAAATTGTTGCTTCTCTAATGCATTTTCGTACCAATCGGTTAAAACTGCTTAGCGAGTAAAAAAGTGCAAAATTGTTTCTGAATAGAATATTATAAAGTTTCCGCTGCAAAGTAAAAGTTTTATCCTCCAGTTAAATTGGAACCAACGGGAAAATTTAATTGGAAAAATTGTTCTTAGCAATGTTTTTCCCCTTGTGGGTGAAATAAGATGCAGATAGTTTCCCTATGATAAAAGAAAGATATTTGTTTTGAAGTTAAAATATGGTATTGTTATTTTCTGACCAACGTTGATCATAACAGTACTATAATTCTATGAGTCTTATGTTCAAAGCTTAAATCTCTGATAATTTTTGTATCAAAGTAATCAATTTTCAGAGAACAGATAAAGATCAAGAAATGCTCTTGAGCTAGAGAACTGTATATTTCTTGTTCCCGCTGCAATAAAGTTGATGATGATGATTATTTCTTAGCAAAGTTGTTTAATAGAAATACTATCATCACATTGTTTATGAGTTATATGCATTATTTTCATTTCCGCCCAACGGTGATATGGAATTAATGTAGAAGGATGGTGTTTTATTCTAATTCTGCCACAACGGTGATTTAGAATATAAAAGAAAGTTTTAAAAGTTTAATGTGCATATTTTTTTAACCAGACCAACATGGGGTTATTTTTTATGCTCATTATTGTTGATTATTGGCTAAGTTTTCTCAGACTAAAAGTTTTCCATGCTTTCATTCGTGAAAGCGAATGTCTGGGTACTTGTGACCCGAAAGATGACCAAGAAAGGTCATAACGTGAGAGAGTATGTTCTCTCTAAAGAATGGCTTCAAAAGAAAAGAGATAAATCATTGAGAGTCTTGGTTGACGAATGTCTTTCATGTACTCTCTATGAAGAAGGTTTTTCAGTCAACATGATTTGAAATGAAACAAGCAACATGCGTGTTTAATTTGACCAACGTCGGATCAAGCATGTGTGTTAAAGAGCATTCGGATTTATTTCTGAATTTGATGATTGAATATGCAGTCAAAAGAGCCAATTCTGGCATTTATGTGCCTTACAGGGAATTACTCGCATAGCGGGAAAAGATGATTATGATAAAAAAGTCTGGGAAAATACCTGCGTAACCGGGTAAAGTTGACATAGTATTATGTCAAAAAAAATCCTGTATGACAGGAGAAAGATATGATGACTCATGTGCATTTAATGTGTCCCACTCTGGGAGAAAAGTATGGAGTAGCTATTATGCTTTCCTAGTATCGACCGTACACCTTATGTGTAACGGTCATTAAGCACTCAATAAATCCAAAGAGAATAAAAGTTACAGACGAACCTAAAGATAAGAATGATATGCAAGTGTGACTTGCAAAAGTATTAATAATAAAGAACTATTTTGAGTTTCCGAAATGGAATGAGGAATAAGGAGAAAGTACTCCCATACCAGTTAACAGATAACTTCATTACATATGAAGTAATCAGATAAATGAAGTAGATACTCAAAGTTTCCTCAATTCACAAGAGTTGTGAATGGTTGTTCGAAACTGTGGCAGAAAAGTTCTTGCCACATTTCGAGGGGGAGAAAGAAATATGAGATATCTATTAAAGAAGAATGTGATCGTCCGGGGGAGTACGACGATCATAATAATACCCCTAAAGAAAAGAAATAGCTGTATTCCTGGATCTTTTACAGTTCCAAAAGCAGACTAAGGAATGCTATGACGGTGCTTAAAGTGCTATAAAGAAGAAAGTTTTAACAGAATAAACCCAAATAATAAAGTTTAAAGATACGCCATTTTTAGTGAAGATGGAGTAATCTGGGGGAGCATGTTGTATGACCTATACAACACTTGATGTTAGCTCTATAAAGGATGAATGAGTACACATGGATCTTGTGACACAGGTCCGTGTAAAACCTATTGCCTCTTGGAAATAAAAGACTATAGAATTAATTTGCCTCTTGGCAATGACAGAGCAACAACAGCCCCATATGAAAGAAGTGCCAGTACCTGAGACACAGATGGTCTCAAGGAATGAGAAAATCAGATACTTCTGATTACTATAAAGTTTATGTTAGTGAAATTCAAATCGAGGTTGATCCCACCTCATTTAAAGCGCTCAATCGAGCTTAGAGAAGTGTCTGTTTGTCTAAATGATAAGAGACTATGTGAGATGAAATAAAATTGGTGAATCCCGACAATGTTTGGGACTCATAAGTAATTTCCAATGGAGCATAAACAGTAGGCTGTAAAAGGTCTACAAGGTCAATGTGACTCCAAAGGAAATATGTAAAGGTGTAAAGCGCGACTTGAATCGAAAGATTTTGTGCAAAGAGAATGAACAAATTACAATGAGTGTTAGTGGCACATCATGACCGACATCATGATCTGAGTTACATCAGATGAATGTAAAGAACACAAGGGATACTGCTTCAAGAAGTTTTTTATGGACTAGAGCAAGTCTCTAGACAGTTGCATTTAAAGTTTAAAGAATCAGATGATATTTTGGGTTAAAGAAAATGGAAGGACAATTGTATTCATGCAAAGTTATAGAATGGGAAATTCATTTCCCAATCTGTGCATGTGGATGACGTCCTACTTGCTAGTGGTGATGTCAATCTACTTCAGGAGGAGAAAAGAAGTTCTTGTCCTCAAAGTTCAAAATTGCATTTCTCGGAGTGTCTCTCGTCATAAATATCGAGATTCACCAAGAAAAGAATAAAATGGAGTATTAGGAATGTCGCATGGACATGCTAACAAAGGTCTCTAAAGTATGCATGCGAGAAAACCTACGCCTGTTCTTATAGTCAAGGGTAATGGAACTGGAAACTATGGTGTTCCAAAAGTTGATGAGAAAAGATTGAAAACGGATATGGTACCATATGCTTCAGCTGTTGGAAGCTCAATATATTACCCTGACACAATTCACATATCCGGGTTGTTTTGGCAATATCCAGTCCATATATAGATCACTGGAATGGAGTCAAAGATATCGGCCTCGTGCTGAAAGAAATAAGTGCTCTCAAAAGATTGTGAGTACAAAGACAGGACTTGTGAAATGTATAGCGAAATCCACAATTGTCGCTAACTTTCATACTTGGAGGTTTTTGTGTGGAAAAGCTCCAAAGAATGAAACAATTATCATCAATGTGATGCAAAGATATTTTATAGCTTGATATGAGGCTGAGGGACAGGCAAAATGGTTAAGGAGACCTGTACCCGGAGTTAATAATGGTTGACAACATCGATAACCATTTTAAGTTGTTCGCTCCTATGACAATGAGTCAAGTGTTGATGCCAAACACACTGACACAGAGTTATGCGTTGTAAAGGAGAAAGTCCGGAATTATGTAGAAATGCTTGAAGCATAAAAGCAACAGACAAGTGTTTGCAGATCTGCTTATTAAAGGCTTACCGCCCAGTGTGTTCGGAGAACACACAGTCGACATGGGTTTTATGGTATAGTCTAAGATTTCCGGACAATAAAGGGCCCAAGGTTAAAGAATTTGTTTCAAAACAGAGAGGTACGTTGTGGCTGTCTGATTCTATCGGCAATTGAGCTGTGACGATGAAACATGTTCTATGTATTGATCTGTTATGAAACGAGTAAACTAAAAGTATAAGGTCAAAAGTAAAAGTTGAGATCAAGGGGGAGAATGTTAGGATGATCTCCACCGTGTGGGCCCAACAGCCCACCGGGCCCTTAGATCTGCGCCCTGACGGGGTGCTCAACTCACTATGGTTGACGGCCCCCTGTCACCTGCACTATATAAATAGGTGGGGGCCGGCGGCTCGCATCACGAGGTTCGTCGCGACGCCGTACACCCCACCTACATCCCCTATCGATCTAGGGTTAGTGCAGTGCTGACGGGAAGCACCGCCACTGCTACTCTGCCATCACCGGCCACCGTCACCATGGCCGGCACCAGGAGCTCCTCGAGCCACAAGAAGAAGGTAATACCTACCACCACTGTTGCCGGAATCCTAGCCTAACCGATCCACAGAATCTATCACTAATAACATCACGGTTGATTGCAGCCGCATGGACGATTGATTGTTCAATCTTGGCTCTACTCGATTCATGGGGTTAATTTGGTTGTTAAAGATAAAATGATAGCACATTAGGGTTTGATGACTGCATCATAGTCTCCTCCAGGGACTTGATTCCAGCGACCGTACTTTTTTAGGGAAAAGACAAGTATCCAACTTTATAAATAAAGCCATCACGGCAAGGTTCAGAGCATAATCCACAACAGTCACACCAGGTTCATGCAAGCAAAGCTCACCAGCGAAATACAGATCCATAGGATCAAACCAAAGGACACACATGTCTGGCAATAGAAACATAAGAACTAGATGTCTTTGACCACATGGGGCCTTTGGGGGACAGGGCGATAGCAGAAGCTCGAATTTTTGGGACAATCATGGCAATAACATCCACATCACCAGCATTAGTGAGAGGGCTCCATTGCTGAAGAAATGCAACCATTTTAAATAAGACATCAACAGGTTTATTAGGGAAAATATGCTCAATCGTAAATTTGTTACGAATAGTCCACAAAGCCCACGCAAGAGCATCGAATGCTATCCAAAGAACCCTAGCAAATTGGTCGGGGAGGTTTATGATAATAGAAATGAATTCATCCATGTTAGTTGGGTTCCAAGACACGTTCTACCATGATCGAACGCAACTCCAGCCAAGTTTAGCCAGTACACATTTGAATAGGATGTGTTCAGTGCGCTCTGTCAGGTCACAAAGGGAGCAGAACAAGGAGGCATTCCCGTTACATTCAAGGATATGGTAATATAGCAGGAAGTTTGCGCCCAATGGTCTGCCAAAGGAAGATTATGATTTTGAGCGGGATCCGAGCTCGCCAGAGGCCCTTGAAATGGGGGAGAAAGCCGCCCCTGGGAGAGCTTTGTGTAAAGCGATTTGACCGAGAATTTGCCTGAGGAGGAGTGGGGCCCAAATATCTGATCTGAGGTCTCCGAGAGCAAAGGTAGTCGGCAATAAGAGCATGCTAATCAACCAACTCCGCGGGAGAGAGAGTCTGGCACAGGCCCATGTCCCAATTAGAGGAGGCGAGCTCACAAATAGAGATCGCCTAGTTGGAGTAGTCAGAGAAAATAATAGTGTAAGAAAGGCAAAGAGGTCTCGGCCCATCCACCAATCAAGCCAAAACCCAACTGAAGATCCAGAATCAAGTGAGAACTTCTGCAGACTACGAAACTCGTCTCGGATTTTGATAAGAGCTCTCCAAAACTGAGAGCCACCTCCAACGTTGGACATGAAAGGAGGACAATCGGGGAAGTATTTGCTCTGAAGAATTGCTCTCCACACACTTGAAGGGGAAAATTGTTATCATGATAGAAGTATCAAATAGTTGAAGGGGAAAATTGTTATTACCTTTCAGCTTACTGCACAGTACACCGACACGGAGTGTGGAACTCTCGCCTTCTTGGGCGGCACCTCCCGCTGGTTGGGTGAAATTTAACTCGGATGGATCCTATTATGGGGAAAATGCAGGAGCTGGCATGGTATTGCGTGATTCCCAGGGAGCCATTAGCTTTTCTGCGTGCAGGTCATTCTTCTCATGCCGTGAAGCTTTGGAGGCAGAGCTGAGCGTCTGCATGGAAGGTCTATCTTTAGCGATCTAGAGAAGTGACCTCCCGATTATCATTGAGATGGACTCACTAGTGGCACTAAAGATGATCCAAGGACAAGGCCAAGATAGATCGATTTATGCTTCCTTAGTTAAAGAGATTAGATATCTCATGTCCCTCCATGAAAGTTGTATTACTCATGTTAGCCGCTTACAAAATAAGGTTAGCGGTAACCAAGCAAATTTTGCTCGTACAAAGGGTAGAACCATGACTTGGATTGGTTCTGGACCCTCTAATGCAGTTGAGCTAGCCTCTTCTGATTGTAATCTATTGGTGGTTCAGTAATACGAGTTTTTCACTCATTAACAAAAGAAGTATTAATGATTCCAAGTCCCCCAATACTTTTAGGGCGACACATAATTTCCCATTTAACCATTTTGTATTTCTTTTTGTTATCCACAGTATTCCATAAGAAGGCATCAAAGCAAGCATGATTACTGTCGGGCAAACGGTAGAATCCCATAATAAACGTCGGGAGACTAGACAGACTCGAGTAAGAGTGACCTTGCCAACATAGGATTGGTAGCCATCGCACCAAAGGGCCAATCTGGCGCCAATTTTCACCGTATTTCGACATAGCCTCCCTCTTCCCCTGTCCTTTAGCCCTCCTTGTTCCGAACTTCCGATCTTCGGTGTCTTGGGTATCTTCGTACACTAGGATCGAGGTTGAGACAAAATAAAAAATAGTTGCACAATAATAGAGATAAATTTCAATTAAACTAATCATCAATCCCTTCTTAAGCATACATGGGCTGCGAGGCTATGCATCGACCCTTAGCCTGAGGGCGTTGATCACATATCACGATCAAATCACAAGCAGAAGACATTATATAAAAAGTTACTCGAAGATGAATGATTGAAAATCTTACAATGTCAGTTGATCGCGATGGAATATTGATTACATGTAATTAATATGATGAAGATGGAGACTATGGTGGTGGAGATGGCTATGGAGATGTGGTATTGATGATGGCGGTAAGGCAGCTGTGTAGATGGGAATGTTTGAAGAAAGAAGAGAATGGGGAAGCCCTCTAGTCATTAGGTCTTCCTCCCTTTTTATATAGAGCGGATGGGCGGAGTAGGTTTTCAGAGCATCTCTTATGTGATTTTGATTTGTTTTGCTTCTAAGGTCACTAGAATGATGAAAAAGCAAGGGAAGAAACCCTCCAGAGAGAGAGAGAGAGAGAGAGAGAGAGAGAGAGAGAGAGAGAGAGAGAGAGAGGCAACAACCCCAACAATATATCAAATATACCGTTGCATCTTGCATGCACTTTGTCCTATATGAAATATGAGAAATTTTGCTTTTTTTTATAAAGGGTGTTTTTATTGATTCATAATGAAGCATCAAGTGGATACAAACACAATGAGCGACACCTGGCCTCTGCATAACGAAGCATCAAGCGGATTCATGATGCCTGCCAAAGAAGGCTTGCCGCAGGTGCCTACGATGACCCAGCAGAACACGGAAGTACATGCATGCACATAGCCTTTTCACACCCATGGCCATCCTGCCGGTAGCAAAGGCAATAACCGCTGCATCTGCCGGATGACGACCACCACATGGGCTTCATCAACACTTGGCTTTGAGCAGGCTCACCTTGTCAGGGTCATGGCGGCAGTTGCTCCATTCCCTCGTCCGCTTGGTACGGCCGCAGCATGGCGATGCCGACTTGATCGGAGGAGGGGGAGCCACACTCCGTGTGCTTAGAGGCTGCCGCGCCGCTGCTTCAATGCGTCCATCGCCTCAGGAACGCCCAACGCCACCCAATCACTAACAGAAATAGAGCCCAGCCGCGGCTGTGCGGGCAAGCCCATGGAGCCAGCCGACGTCTGTGAGGGGAGGCCGCACGGTGCGAGGGTTGCTGGGAATATCGGATCGGGACGCCACCCGAGTCGCCCATGCAGAAAACGCGGGGCTGTTATCTCGCGAGTTTAATGGTATCGAGTGAAATTTTACTTGAAGATCCAGACTAACTCAAACAATTGTATTCTTGGAGTTGGAGAAGTTGGGAGAAACTTTCAATGCGGTAAAATGTAAGCCGGCCACAGTCACTATAAAACATACCGAATATGTAGCTCTAGTTACCATTTCTATGCTTTAGATGTCCAAGAAAAAATCTATGAGAGTTGATTTTTCTAATAGAGGCTAACATGCGGCTTCGTATATCATGTGGGGTTGCTGTCGGAGACCGTATTTGTTTCTAGAGGAGAATGGAGTTGTTTGGTGTTTAGTTTTGAGAATCAGATGTTTGGTGCGTGGTTGTGGTGTATTTACACATTTCAGCTCTGGTGTTTGTCGGTGGTGGTTGTTTGAGCCTCTTGAGAGCTTTTATTTCACGCTAAAACCATGGAATTGTTGCTATAACGTTCACATGTGCCAGCCCACGAATCCCTCGCTTGCTCAGCTCGGCTCCTTGCACCTTTCCCTCACTTGGCTTTTTTTCGCTCACCCCAGTGCTAGCTTAGAGAAAAATCTTAGCTATCATTTTTTATTTGAAAGAGTTAGTTTAATTAAAAGATGTTCAAGGATTTTAAACATATTGTGAATTTTAGAAAACATTCGTGAATTGAAAACATATTCATGGATTTCAAAAAATGTTTGCAAATTAAACAAGTTTTCAAATTAGAAAAGTGTCCACAAACTTTAATGATCACGACCTTTAAAAATATCCACGAATATAATTAATATTAATGAATCTAAAAATATGAATTTTAAAAATGTTTTATTACTTTTTCATCTGTTATTCACGATGGCTACCTTTTACTACTCTGTTTTTCTCACAGCCAGACCACTCACACCTCCGGAGTTCAGCTTAAAAAGCCCCCCACCCCCTGGCCGCAGGCCGTAATACCCCAGTCACACCGAGCCACCTCAGCCACCGGTCACTTCACTCCACATCCAGAGCGGTTGGACCAACGGAGAGGCGGCGGCGGCGGCCGGACCAAGGTACGCACGCGTCCTCTCCTCCACCCTCTCTCTCTCTCTCTCTCTCTCTGCCTTGACTACGCTGACGACGGCCTGAGTGTGCGCGGGACCTCGCTTGTGGCTGGGCGGAGGCTTACGGTGCAGGCCTGATTGCGCCGGCGGTGGCCTGTGGGCGCACGGGAGCTCGCTTGTAGCTGCATGGTGTCGATTTGGGTCGAATCTTGATTTGTGTCTTTGTGGCTCGATCTGTTTCAGGCACGGCCATGGATCTGGAAGGGAAGATCTGCAAGCTGGCTGCACGTGCAGCGGCCACCTCGCCGGCGCTGGTGAGGAAGGCTGTGGGGGGGCACTGGAGCGCAGCAGCGCCGCCCGCGCGGCCGCCGACGTCCTGATCTATCAGTTCCTGTCCGCTGTCTTCATCTTCTTCGCGACCGGCTTCTTGAACCTCGTCGCGGTCGAGGCCTGCGGCGGGAAGAACTGCACCGTCGTCTCCATCCTGTTCGCGCTCTCGTAAACTTCCGGCATGATCGCCCTGCTTCTCTTAGCGCCGGCGTGCGTGCTCTTCTTCCTGCGCGCCGCGTGCAGCAGCAGCGACAGCGAGGTACGTACTCCTCAGTCGCCGCCCCTCCCGCCCCGCGAAATCAACGTCTCTTCCATATATATGATGTCGATGATTGTCCATGTGATAGGTCAAGGAAGAGAATGAGGTCGAGGATCGCTCTGAGATCTTCCCGTGGCCCCTGATCTGGCCGGTGCAAGGGTTCATCACCGTGGCGACGTTGGCGGCACCCATCGCCTTCGTTCTTCAGATGTGTGGATTTCGAGAGGCTTCTTACTTAATCTGCGTCGCGGCTGTGTTGTGCTCGGTCCTACTCCTCGCCCTCTTCTACATCGCTGCTGCCGTGGCGATCTGGAGGATGAGTCCTCAACAGCGCAGCATCGCTGGCATGCTCAGGATGAGTCTCAGGCTAGCGACTAACAAGGTGGCGGAGTAGCCCAGCTTCACCTACGTACTCAGGTAATTATGCCAGATCGGTAGAAGATTGTGCAATTATCTAGAGCAGAATAGTGTTAATGTAAACCTAATTGTCATCTTGGAACAGCTAGCCGTACGTTTGAATCGTGTTGTGCGGTTTATTGCTACCGTTTAGTTGTCACCAACAACCTGCTGACCATAGGCCTTAATTTCATCATTTACTGGCCAGGTGCACAGGAAGAATTTCGAGGTGGCCGCAGAAGATGATGGAGATCGAGTACTACTATACTACTACCAGTGCAGGAGTGCTTCTGTTTCCTAGCTACTACTACGGTACTACCTATATATGTTGCTCTTGTGAACAATTAAGAGATGGACATGTCGATCGTGTGATGCGTAGTTATGTAGTATCTAGTAGTATATAACTTAGTCTCAGTAAGCTTGATTCGATGCGAGGTCAGAGCTGTCACTATGGCTGTTTGGTTAATAATATGAAGTCTGAACCGGACCTCTAGCATGGGTTATATTTACCTTACGCTCTGATGAAGGGTTTCCATTCTATGTGATCATATATCATTTCATTGCTGATTTGTATCCGTTTGGTTAATTACTTTGCTGGGCGTGGAATCTGACTAGGGTAGCAGCTAGCTAGCTAGCTGGGAGTGGTGTGGCTTCCCTTGTTGCTTTCGCGCTTCCGGAAATGGGCCCTGCAGCGGCCAGAGAGAGATGCATGTGCACCCAGCCCATCAGCGTCGATCGAATTGTCACGCGTCCCCTACAATTTGCACATATGCGAGTGTTGCTTCTCAGATGAAGCACAATTTTCATACCCCACACAAACGTGAGAAATTTTTTGAGCATCCATCCCTTACATCCACACAAAAGTAGTTATTTGCTTCAAGTAGTTCCTCAGATGAAGCACAATTTTCATGCGGCACACAAAAATGAGGAAAATTTCAAGCATCCATTGATTCCATGTACGCTATTGCTAGCCATGGATGGCAGGGGGTTCATCACATGGTCCTCGATGCTGGTGGAGTACGTAGGATTGTTAGTGCTAGCCATGCTCAACAGCCAAATCAGAATTGACTGTGCTACATCTACTTACTCAACTTCCTAAATCAGCGCCTCTCACCTAGCTAATTCTGGCACACGCGCTCACACTCCGGAGTAAAAATGGACGCCAGCCAACCACCTCCACCAGTCCAATTCACTCCACTCCCCTGTGCGTGCTCAGAAAAATTCCTTTCTCAGCCAGTTATTGAAGGTTGCAGGTGCGTGTCTACTCTCTTCCAGGACGTTTCACGTTTCACGCTTCAGGAAACGGCCACACATGCATGATTCCATGTGCCGCTGTGCTCGCTCTTTCAGCTTGGTTCCTTTTTTGCCCTTCTTTTACTTTCTTGCTTTTTTTTTGAAATAAAAGGTAGATCACATTCTACCTTATGCATTTCAAAACAGGCCAAAGCCTGATGACCGAAAAGGTCAATTACATGACACTTATGTTACACACCGTGGTGCCGAGGCCATAAGTTGCCTTGGAAAAGAAAAACAGAGGGGGGCGGGGTGTTAGAAGAGATTACATGGCATCTGTTAAGTATCTATGCTAGGAACTAAGTTGATGCACCCAGAAAACTAGAGACTCTTTATCCCTTGTGCGCATAGCCCTATTCATCCAAAGGGATAAGAGTTGGACAGCATATTGTCTGGTGTAAGAAGGTGACCAGCGGTTGAGATGAAAAACCCTGCCATTTCTGGCGTGCCATAGCATGATAGCACACGCAGCAAAAAGAACATGCACTTTCCTGGCAGAAGGCCAACAGAAATGTAGTTGTTGCACAAACTCCAGAATGTTCGGGGAACAGGAGGCATGACTGGCCATATTCAACTTGCTCCAAACTGCTTCAGCCGGCACACAACGCATAACTATGTGACTTATGGATTCAGTGGCCGGGCAGATATCGCAATCAGGATGAGAGGCAACAGAAAACCATCCCTTCTTTGTCATATTGTCCCGTGTGTTGAGTCGCCCTCAAAAAGCGAGCCATAGAAAACTCCGATCTTTTAGAGGGATGATAGGATCCCAGATCCAATGCGCGAATGTGCAAGACATACCCCTGAAATTCAGCAACCCATAGATATACGTTGTACTGAACTCTCGGTTACAGATGGCGGTTCGACGGAGGTCCGGGTGTGCCGTAGTGGGCAGCACATCCAGCAGAAAAGAATTGAGACGATGCAGCTCCTGAACCGCAGATGTTGAGAGGTTAGGGTGCAACTGAATATCCCGACGACCATGATCAAACTGAGAGGCGACTGTACAACTGCTGTCTCTTGCATAGGAGTATAGAACCGGCAAGATGAAACGGAGACGGCCAACCCCTAGCCACTTGTCATGCCAAAACGAGATCATCTAGCCTTCACTGAGGGAGCAAAACGTCGAGGCTGTAACCAGGGAGATGCATTCCTTGAAGCCCTTCCAAATAGCGGTGTCTCTGTTGGCTGAGCCATGTGGAATGCGAGTAGAGCAGTATTGGCGAACCACTGATAGCAGGGGACATCGGAGCTTTGTAAAACCCTGGTGGTGAACTTGCATAACAACGCATGATTGTGTGCTGCGAGGTTCCGAACTCCCAGCCCGCCGGCGTCTCTAGGCATAGAAACATATTCCCATGCAACCAAACATTGGCCACCTTTGACAGAGTTCTTGCCTTGCTAGAAGAAAGCACGGAGCAAACTTTCAAGTTTTGCAATAGACTCCTTGGGCCATGAAAAGCAGGTCCTGTAATAACTTGGGATGTTGGCGAGTACTGAGTTGATCAAAGTGAGACGACCCCCCCCCCCCCCCAAGACAGAAAAGCAGCAAGCCAACCGGATAGTCGTCTATCAACTCTGTGAATGACTGGCAGAAGCATACCGTGCTTGATTTTGTGAAGAGAAAGTGGAAGCCCCAGATATGAGCATGGAAAGGACGAAACTGGGCATCCAAACAAAGCAGCAATCTCATTTGTAGTGTCCATGTCAATGCAAATAGGGATGAGCGTACTCTTGTGGTAGTTAATCTGCAATCCGGAGAAGGCAGATAAGGCCATTAGAATCTGCTTGATAATTGTAGCTTGCTGGGTATTTCCTTGGAAGAGAATTAATGTATCATCCGCATACTGCAGAACTGGAAACATGCGATCCGCGCCCAGAGGATGAATTAAATTGCCAGATTCAAACTGGGAGCAGCAAAGTCTTTGTAGAACATCACCAACCAAGATGAAGAGGTACGGAGATATGGAATCCCCCTGCCGCAGCCCTCTTTTGGCAAGAATGGGGTCACCAAGCTCCCCGTTAACCATAACCCGAGAAGTTGCCGTGGTCAGAAAATCATGGACCCAGGTGATCCATCTTTGCGGGAAACCTTGAGCCTCCATAATACTAAACAGAGCAGACCAGCTAACGCTGTCAAAAGCTTTCTGAAAATCTAGCTTAAGGACCACCATAGGTAATTTCCTCCTGTGAGCAGTTTGTACCATGTCTGCAGCCATGGCGAAATTTTCAACAATTGATCGGCCTTTGGCGAAGCCAGACTGAAGTGAGTGGATCAACTCAGGTATCTGGTGCTGAAGCGTCCTTGCAAGAACTTTAGTGCCAAGCTTAGGCACGCTGTGCACAATAGAAATGGGCCGAAAGTCGCGCAACTCAAGCGGAGTTTCTTTCTTAGGCAGGAGGGAGATGTAAGCCGTGTTGATCCCGGCAAAATCAACCTGATGATGGTACAACTGTGAGAAGAAGAATTGCAGATCCTCTTTAATATTGGAGTGAAAGGTCTTGAAGAATTCGTTTGTGAAGCCGTCTGGGCCAGGACTTCTGTTGTTTGGAGAGTGGTCGATAGCGCTGATAATTTCAGTCCAAGTGAATTCCTGTTGAAGACAAGCTAAGTCCAGGACCCCATAGAGATCACCAAGCTGAACTGTTGGCAGAGATGGAGATGATTGTCCCAACAAATCAGACAAGTAGCGCATAGCCAGCTGCAACTTATTTTGGGTATCAAAGAACTCCACACCATCATGAACAATGACCTTAATCTTGTTACGTCTAGACTGACAATTGGTTGCTGCATGAAAGAACTTATTATTTTCATCCCCCGAGACACACCAACGCAACTTGGCACGGCGACGCCAGAGTGCAGTTTGCCACAAGATTAGTTGTTCTGCTTTCGTGGAAGCAAACCTCCGCAGAACCACCTCGAGAGAGAGGACAGCGAGCGCCTCTCTTCAACTGCATTCAGGTATTCCACTACCGTTTTATTGTTGCTGATCAGCATATCAAGGCTAGGCCGGTTCCTTTTCCATTGTCTAAGGGCCGCGCGGATGCGCCTCATCTTGAAATTAATGAGAGAGGTAGATGAGTGGAACGGCCTTGTTGCTCGGGACCAACCATCAGCAATGATATCTCTTGTTTCCCTCATCTCCAGCCAGTGATTCTCCATTTTGAACAACTTACATTTGGCGGGCTTCGTATCATATTCAACCAGGACAGGCACATGGTCAGAAGTAACAGTGGCTACGGCTGAAGCTGCGGTGTGAGCAAAAGCAAGAACCCAGTCTGCGTTGATGAGGACCCGGTCCAGGCGGACAAGAGTTGGATTGTCCCTTTTATTGGACCAGGTAAACTTTCTGTTCCATATCTCTACCTTATCCAAGCAATTCTCCCTTATCCACTGGTTGAAAGTTTTCCATCATTGACCAGTTCAGCCGACCACGAGATTTCTCATTCTCTGAATGATACATGTTGAAATCGCCAATGATCATCCATGGTTCATTCACTTGGCCAACAGCAGCAGCAAGTGTCTCGAAGAACAGAGGTCTATCTTGAGCAACACAAGGAGCATATACCGTGGTGATAAGAACTGAAGAACTGGACCCGGTTGAAGCTAGCCTGACTGTGAGATGGTACTTGTGCATTGCAACAACCTGCCCGGAGACCAAAGAAGTGTCCCAAGCAACCAAAATTCCACCCGAAGATCCTGATGAAGGCATGACGGCATGACCGTCAAGATGAGCAAGAAGAAAAGTCCGCAACTTCCACTTGGAGATGGATTCCAGCTTGGTTTCCTGCAGGCAGAGAACACTAGGGCGACAGGAGATTATAGTATCATGAACCAACGAACACTTATCATCGTCACCTAGACCTCGAACATTCCAATCAAGAATTTTCATGATTAACAGAGTAAGATAGCAACCGTTGCCAAAAGTCACAAACAGAGAGAACATGAACATGATAATGAAGATAGCAATGCAAAGTAGTGGCTTTCATTGATAGATTAATAGCAGAAGAACAGACTGGATATAAGCTGAAGACCGGACTAACATCATGCGACAGACTAATGCAACAAGGGTGCAGGCGACTCATCTGGTACAAACTACAGAACATGGATTGATAAAAAACACTGACTAGAGCAGCCAGGATCAGCATAGGCAGGAACGAAAGCTGATGCAACACTAAAGACCTACACATCAGGACGATGTTCAGCACCCACAGAGGAAGCAGTTGAGCCATCAGTCGAAGTGGAAGGGCACGAGGAAGCTTCTGCTTGAGAGAGGATGGCCTCGGCGTTGAGCTCGCAGCACCGAGCCAACTGCTTGAGCTTGCCCCGGGTCAGAGGACGAGGGGTTCCAGAGAGGGGCAGCTCCAGGAGCCCAGCGACCGCCTCAATCTTCGCCTTCTTGCGACGGCTGCCGGACGAGCCGGAGCGGCGAGCGGCTGCACCTTCAGAGCTGATGCCGGACACCAACGCCTTGCGCTTGGATGCACGCTCCACAGAGCCGACACGCTCCCCGTCATACCTCTGCATGATGCGGGAGCTGCGGCGCGGGGAGGGGGGCACCACGGCCGGCTCTGGCTCGCTTGGGGCGAGGCTATTGAGATCAGCTAGGGGCATCTCCTCCGCCTGACGCCCCGCAACCTGCAGCCACTTACTTTCTTGCTTTGCACTTAGCCACTTACATTCTGCGATGCCATTTCATTATTTGCCTTTTCGTTCCGCTTGGTGAAGGCTAGCTAGATATACAGTAACATTTATGATTCAAACTACCCCCTCTCTTAGGGTTTGCGAGACACGTGGGTATCCCTATACTGACAATCTGATAAACGCAATACAAGTTGTTTACCGTAAAATATAAAATTAGCATAGAAAAACTAGCAAGATAACCCAAGCATTTGCACGACACAATTTTTTTCTTACACTTACTTAAATTTGTTTTAGAAAAGCCACATGAATTTATTCAGAAAACACCACCATGAGTATTTGAAACCCATTAGACATGCTATGTAGACATTGGTCATCGGCTACTACATATTATGTTTCCTTGAATTGTTTTTTGTTCCACTTTTCAGTTTTAGGCATTATTTCTTATATAGATTGATATCTAATTCCCACTGGTAAATTCTATTTGTAAAGCATCAAATATGTAACATTAAAATAAATAAATGAAAAGTCAATGAAATAGCGCCAATGGATACTCACCTTTGTTGATAAAAGCCAAACCGTGAAGTGTTGTTGGTACAAACTTACAAGTGAGATTCAATAGGAAACCAAAAGCACTAGTAATTCATTATATTTTTGCAGGCAGGATGTATGTGGGAATTGTGAGAGTTCATATTTTTCTGTATCAATCCTTTAAAATCAGTATACACATATTTTCCCCTTACATTACATGAGTTATGGTTGTGCTTTATTGACACTTCAATATTCTATGGTTGCATAATCAACATTTTGTTTCCTTCCCTTTGAAACATATTGGAACAAACCCAACTCTGCACTAACCCGGTCCTCACCCCTCTAGAATCTAGATTATTCTTCATTATTTTTTTATTGGGAAATCATGGATAATCATTAACATGGGAAAACATGCTTTGGGAGCACTATGAGATGAGAGAGTGTGAGTTAAATCAGAAGTCCACGAGCCATAATCCTGTGAGATGAAAGTTTATCCAACGACCGACAATGCTCGAATTTGCCATCTCTGAACGGTTGGTTGGAGCATATCTGACGGCTAAGAGCATCTACAACCGGAGGTTGCAAATTTGGATCCTCAAACGCCCGCGGACGCGCTTCAAATTATACAATTTCCAACCACATATCCTATTAACATCTATTACATGCAGGGCCATGCACGCCGATCATCTTGTCCGTCTTGGACCGGCTGGGCACCGAAAATTGCTCATACTTCACATTTTCATACCCGTATTAGTCCCACCTCGCCGACTGATGAGCTAGTCGACCAACTTAAATATCCGGGTCATCCAGAAGGGATAAGCTTCTGACATCATTGCGTCCTTTCTTAAGGATATGGACTCTTACTATGAATCTTGTATCTTTATCACATAGAAGATTCATAGTAGGGTCTATCTCCTTCACATAGGGAACATTGGTGTCGCCATTTTTTGAATCAGTATGTGTCTATCCATCAAAATAAAATAAAAATCTACTGTCATTGTACGTATATGACCGAGACAAACTTGACACTCGATGAATAATCATCAGTCAAATGAAATGCAATCTAGTGTCAAATTTATCTCGATCACACATGCGAGAATTGATAGACCTACACAACAACAAGCAAGCTTGCCGCCATCCGCTGGCGCGGCTATTTAAGCCGGGCGGCGTCTGCCTAGCCCGGCGATGTGGGACTAAAATTTGGTTGCACTGATGAGAGATGGATGAGCTTCGGTCGCTGCGGGTGGGAGAGGGAGGAGCTTCGGTCGCTGCAGGTGAAACCGCTACGACCTGCAGCAGGGTCGGCGGGTGTGCCTGCGTGCCCCCATATCCACCTCGTATTTGGGCTGGATATGAGGGGAGCCGATCAGCCCGAGCGTTTGAGGCCCGTTTGAGGCGCCCATCCAGGTCAAATTTTCATGACCGGGCAGTGACCGGGCGGCCCGCCCGAGCGTATGAGGCAGCTTTGAGAGGTCCAGCTGTAGATGCTCTAATATTTGAAGTTACTGTCGACGACTTATATAATGGTGAAAATATAAAACTTATCCCAAAATTTAGCCTAGATTTGAAATTCATAGAGTTGGTAAATTTTTTTATTTTATTTTATTTTTATTCAAAAATTATGAACTGAATTTATGGAATGGAAATCAAAGTACTAGCTTACCGATGCAACCTATCATAGTATGTGTATTTTATATTTTACTTTCTAAGAGCATCTTTAGCCTTTCCCTTTCCTTTAATACCTTAAACTTCGCCCTGTCCTTTAATCCCCTAAATCTTGAGGGATTAAACTTTCTTGCACCTAGCTATTTCCCCAAAATTCAACTCCTCAAACGAGTTCGACCCCATATGGAAGTCTCCCTCCACCCTCTTCTTCTTTCTTCATTCTTCTTCCTTCTCCATTATGCCTTTTTCCTTCCACGGGACATGACGACTTTTGGACGGTAGACAACATCCAGGTCAGCAAAAGTAATTTGATAGAGGCTCACCGGTTGAGGAGTTGAGAAAGTTGCAAAATTCATCGTCCACATGCCACGGTCTGGGCACTTCCTCGTCTAAATGGGTCCTTCTCATCTTTTCCTAGTGGGATGATGATGTGGTACAGGACGGAACAATTCATAAGAATCGGCAATGCGCCATGTTTCTTCTCCTTTGTACATGATTTAAGGTGATATACCTACTTTACATGTTGTTGTGTGCGCGCTCATGATCGGGGACGACGGGAAGAAGCACCACTGTGGCGGGGCTGATGTGGAGGTGCATCACGTGGCCAAAGACGATGAGAAAGATGAGAAAAAGAAAAGCTCGACAGAATTTCGCCGGAGATGGTGGGAGGAGGGATGCATGGTTGCGAGGGAGGTGGCCATAGGGTGGCCTGCGGTTAGGTGGGCGGAGTTGGATATGCCCAGAGAGGGAGACGTGTGTTGGGGAACGTAGTAATTTCAAAAAAATTCCTACGCACACACATGATCATGGTGATGCATAGCAACGAGAGGGGAGAATGTTGTCCACGTACCCTCGTAGACCGAAAGCGGAAGCGTTAGTATAACGCGGTTGATGTAGTTGTACGTCTTCACGATCTGACCGATCCAAGTACCGAACGCACGGCACCTCCGAGTTCAGCACACGTTCAACTCGATGACGTCCCGCTAGCTCCGATCCAGCAGAGCTTCGCCGGAGAGTTTCATCAGCACGACGGCGTGATGATGATGATGATGTTGCTACCGACGCAGGGCTTCGCCTAAGCACCGTTACGATATGATCGAGGTGGATTATGGTGGAGGGGGGCACTGCACACGGTTGGGAGAGACCAACTGATCAACTTGTGTGTGTTGAGGTGCCCCCCTGCCCCCGTATATAAAGGAGCAAGGGGGGAGGCCGGCCGGCCCTTGCAGGGCGCGCCAGGAGGAGGAGTCCTCCTCCTAGTAGGAGTAGGACTCCCCTTTCCTACTCCTACTAGGAGGAGGAAAGGAAGGAGGAGAAGGAGAAGGAAGGAGAGGGAGGAAAAGGAGGAAAGGGGGGCCGGCCCCTAGTCCAATTCGGTTTGGGCTAGGGGGGCCGCGCGCCCTGCCTCCTCTCTTCCACCACTTGGCCCATGAAGCCCATTACTTCTTCCTCATATTCCCGTAACTCCCCGGTACCCCCGAAAATACCCGAATCACTCGGAACCTTTCCGATGTCCGAATATAGTCGTCCAATATATCGATCTTTACGTCTCGACCATTTCGAGACTCCTCATCATGTCCCGATCTCATCCGGGACTCGAACTACCTTCGGTACATCAAATCACATAAACTCATAATACCGATCGTCACAGAACTTTAAGCGTGCGGACCCTACGGGTTCGAGAACAATGTAGACATGACTGAGACACGTCTCCGGTCAATAACCAATAGCGGAACCTGGATGCTCATATTGGCTCCTACATATTCTACGAATATCTTTATCGGTCAAACCGCATAACAACATACGTTGTTCCCTTTGTCATCGGTATGTTACTTACCCGAGGTTCAATCGTCGGTATCTCAATACCTAGTTCAATCTCGTTACCGGCAAGTCTCTTTACTCGTTCCGTAATACATCATCCCGTAACTAACTCATTAGTTACAATGCTTGCAAGGCTTATAGTGATGTGTATTACCGAGTGGGCCCAGAGATACCTCTCCGACAATCGGAGTGACAAATCCTAATCTCGAAATACGCCAACTCAACAAGTACCTTCGGAGACACCTGTAGTGCATCTTTATAATCACCCAGTTACGTTGTGACGTTTGGTAGCACACAAAGTGTTCCTCCGGTAAACGGGAGTTGCATAATCTCATAGTCATAGGAACATGTATAAGTCATGAAGAAAGCAATAGCAACATATTAAACGATCAAGTGCTAAGCTAACGGAATGGGTCAAGTCAATCACATCATTCTCCTAATGATGTGACCCCGTTAATCAAATGACAACTCATGTCTATGGCTAGGAAACATAACCATCTTTGATCAACGAGCTAGTCAAGTAGAGGCATACTAGTGACACTTTGTTTGTCTATGTATTCACACAAGTATTATGTTTCCGGTTAATACAATTCTAGCATGAATAATAAACATTTATCATGATATAAGGAAATAAATAATAACTTTATTATTGCCTCTAGGGCATATTTCCTTCAGTCTCCCATTGGCACTAGTGTCAATAATCTAGTTCACATCGCCATGTGATTCAGCACCAATAGTTCACATCACCATGTGATTAATACCCATAGTTCACATCGTCATGTGACCAACACCCAAAGGGTTTACTAGAGTCAATTATCTAGTTCACATCTCTATGTGATTAACACCCAAAGAGTACTAAGGTGTGATCATGTTTTGCTTGTGAGAGAAGTTTAGTCAACGGGCCTGCCACATTGAGATCCGTATGTATTTTGCAAATTTCTATGTCAACAATGCTCTGCATGGAGCTATTCTAGCTAATTGCTCCCACTTTCAATATGCATCCAGATTGAGACTTAGAGTCATCTGGATCAGTGTCAAAATTTGCATCGACGTAACCCTTTACAACGAACCTTTTGTCACCTCCATAATCGAGAAACATATCCTTATTCCACTAAGGATAATTTTGACCGCTGTCCAGTGATATACTCCTAGATCACTATTGTACTCCCTTGCCAAATTCAGTGGTAGGGTATACAATAGATCATGTACACAACATGGCATACTTTATAGAACCTATGGCTGAGGCACAGGGAATGACTTTCATTCTCTTTCTATCTTCTGCCGTGGTCGGGCTTTGAGTCTTACTCAATTTCACACCTTGTAACACATGCAAGAACTCTTTCTTTAACTGTTCCATTTTGAACTATTTCAAAATCTTGTCAAGGTATGTACTCATTGAAAAAACTTATCAAGCGTCTTGATCTATCTCTATAGATCTTGATGCTCAATATGTAAGCAGCTTCACCGAGGTCTTTCTTTGAAAAACTCCTTTATGCTTTCTAGAAAATCCTACATTATTTCCGATCAATAATATGTCATTCACATATATTTATCAGAAATGCTGTAGTGCTCCCACTCACTTTCTTGTAAATACAGGCTTCACCGCAAGTCTGTATAAAACTATATGCTTTGATCAACTCATCAAAGCGTATATTCCAACTCCGAGATGCTTGCACCAGTCCATAGATGGATCGCTGGAGCTTGCACATTTTGTTAGCACCTTTAGGATCGACAAAAACCTTCTGGTTGCATCATATACAACTCTTCTTTAAGAAATCCATTAAGGAATGTAGTTTTGACATCCATTTGCCAGATTTCATAAAATGTGGCAATTTGCTAACATGATTCAGACAGACTTAAGCATCGCTACGAGTGAGAAAATATCATCATAATCAACACCTTGAACTTTGTCAAAAACCTTTTTTTCGACAAGTCTAGCTTTGTAGATAGTAACACTACTATCAGCGTCCGTCTTCCTCTTGAAGATCCATTTATTTTCTATGGCTTGCCGATCATCGGGCAAGTCAACCAAAGTCCACACTTTGTTCTCATACATGTATCCCATCTCAGATTTCATGGCCTCAAGCCATTTTTGCGGAATCTGAGCTCATCATCGCTTCCTCATAGTTCGTAGGTTCATCATGGTCAAGTAACATGACCTCCAGAACAGGATTACCGTACCACTCTGGTGCGGATCTCACTCAGGTTGACCTACGAGGTCCGGTACTAACTTGATCTGAAGTTACATGATCATCATCATTGGCTTCCTCACTAATTGGTGTAGGAATCACATGAACATATTTCTGTGATGAACTACTTTCCAATAAGGGAGCAGGTATAGTTACCTCATCAAGTTCTACTTTTCTCCCACTCACTTCTTTGGAGAGAAACTCCTTCTATAGAAAGGATCCATTCTTAGAAACGAATGTCTTGCCTTCGGATCTGCGATAGAAGGTGTACCCAACAGTCTCCTTTGGGTATCCTATGAAGACACATTTTTCCGATTTGGGTTTGAGCTTATCAGGATGAAACTTTTTCACATAAGCATCGCAACCCCAAACTTTAAGAAATGACAACTTTGGTTTCTTGCCAAACCACAGTTCATATGGTGTCGTCTCAACGGATTTAGATGGTGCCCTATTTAACGTGAATGCAGCTGTGTCTAATGCATAACCCCAAAATGATAGTGGTAGATCGGTAAGACACATCATAGATCGCACCATATCTAATAAAGTACGGTTACGATGTTCAGACACACCATTACACAGTGGTGTTCCAGGTGGCATGAGTTGCGAAACTATTCCGCATTGTTTCAAATGAAGACCAAACTCGTAACTCAAATATTCTCCTCCACGATCAGATCGTAAAAACTTTATTTTCTTGTTACGATGATTTTCCACTTCACTCTGAAATTCTTTGAACCTTTCAAATGTTTCAGACTTATGTTTCATTGCAGATATACCCATATCTGCTCAAATCATCTGTGAAAGTGAGAAAATAACGATACCTGCCGCGAGCCTCAACACTCATCGGATTGCATACATCAATATGTATTATTTCCAATAAGTTAGTTGCTCGCTGCATTGTTCCGGAGAACGGAGTCTTAGTCATCTTTCCCATAAGGCATGGTTCGCAAGCAACAAGTGATTCATAATCAAGTGATTCCAAAATCCCATCAGCATGGAGTTTCTTCATGCGCTTTTACACCAATATGACCTAAACGGCAGTGCCACAAATAAGTTGCACTATCATTATTAACTTTGCATCTTTTTGGCTTCAATATTATGAATATGAGTATCACTACGATCGAGATCCAACAAACCATTTTCATTGGGTGTATGACCATAGAAGGTTTTATTCATGTAAACAGAACAACAATTATTCTCTAACTTAAATGAATAACCGTATTGTAATAAACATGATCAAATCATATTCATGCTCAACGCAAACACCAAATAACACTTATTTAGGTTCAACACTAATCCTGAAAGTATAGGGAGTGTGCGATGATGATCATATCAATCTTGGAACTACTTCCAACACACATCGTCACTTCACCCTTAACTAGTCTCTGTTCATTCTGCAACTCCCGTTTCGAGTTACTACTCTTAGCAACTGAACCAGTATCAAATACCGAGGAGTTGCTATGAACACTAGTAAAATACACATCAATAATCTGTATATCAAATATACCTTTGTTCATTTTGCCATCCTTCTTATCCGCCAAATACTTGGGGGCAGTTCCGCTTCCAGTGACCAATCCCTTTGTAGTAGAAGCACTTAGTCTCAGGCTTAGATACAGACTTGGGCTTCTTCACTTGAGTAGCAACTTGCTTGCCGTTCTTCTTGAAGTTCCCCTTCTTCCCTTTGCCCTTTTCTTGAAACTAGTGGTCTTGTCAACCATCAACACTTGATGCTTTTCTTGATTTCTACCTTCGTCGATTTCAACATCACGAAGAGCTTGGGAATCGTTTCCGTTTATCCCTTGCATATTATAGTTCATCACGAAGTTCTAGTAACTTGGTGATAGTGACTAGAGAACTCTGTCAATCACTATCTTATCTGGAAGATTAACTCCCACTTGATTCAAGTGATTGTAGTACTCAGACATTCTGAGCACATGCTCACTATCTGAGCAATTCTCCTCCATCTTGTAGGCAAAGTACTGTCAGAGGTCTCATACCTCTCGACACGGGCATGAGTATGAAATACCAATTTCAACTCTTGGAACATCTTATATGCTCCGTGGCGTTCAAAACATTTTTGAAGTCCCGTTTCTAAGCCGTAAAGCATGGTGCACTAAACTATCAAGTAGTTATCATACCGAGCTTTGTCAAACGTTCTTAACGTCTGCATCTGCTCCTGCAATAGGTCTGTCACCTAGCGGTGCATCAAGGACATAATTCTTCTGTGCAGCAATAAGGATAATCCTCAGATCACGGATCCAATCCGCATCATTGCTACTAACATCTTTCAACTTAGTTTTCTCTAGGAACATATCAAAAAATAAAACAGGGAGCTAAACGCGAGCTATTGATCTACAACATAGATATGCTAATACTACCAGGACTAAGTTCATGATAAATTTAAGTTCAATTAATCAAATTACTTAAGAACTCCCACTTAGATAGACATCCCTCTAATCCTCTAAGTGATCACGTGATCCATATCAACTAAACCATGTCCGATCATCACGTGAGATGGAGTAGTTTCAATGGTGAACATCAATATGTTGATCATATCTACTATATGATTCACGCTCGACCTTTCGGTCTCCGTGTTCCGAGGCCATATCTGTTATATGCTAGGCTCGTCAAGTTTAACTTGAGTATTCCGCGTGTGCAACTGTTTTGCACCCGTTGTATTTGAACGTAGAGCCTATCACACCCGATCATCACGTGGTGTCTCAGCACGAAGAACTTTCGCAACGGTGCATACTCAGGGAGAACACTTATACTTTGATAATTTAGTGAAGGATCATCTTATAATGCTACCGTCAAACAAAGCAAGATAAGATGCATAAAGGATTAACATCACATGCAATCAATATAAGTGATATGATATGGCCATCATCATCTTGTGCTTGTGATCTCCATCTCCAAAGCACCGTGCTTGATCACCATCGTCACCGGCTCGACACCTTGATCTCCATCGTAGTATCGTTGTCGTCTCGCCAAATAATTGCTTTTACGACTATCGCTACCGCTTAGTGATAAAGTAAAACTATTACATGATGATTGCATCTCATACAATAAAGCGACAACCATATGGCTCCTGCCAGTTGCCGATAACTCGGTTACAAAACATGATCATCTCATACAACAAAATATATCACATCATGTCTTGACCATATCACATCACAACATGCCCTGCAAAAACAAGTTAGACGTCCTCTACTTTGTTGTTGCAAGTTTTACGTGGCTGCTACGGGCTTAGCAAGAACCGTTCTTACCTACGCATCAAAACCACAACGATAGTTTGTCAAGTTGGTGCTGTTTTAACCTTCGCAAGGACCGGGCGTAGCCACACTCGGTTCAACTAAAGTGAGAGAGACAGACACCCGCCAGTCACCTTTAAGCAACGAGTGCTCGCAACGGTGAAACCAGTCTCGCGTAAGCGTACGCGTAATGTCGGTCCGGGCCGCTTCATCTCACAATACAGCTGAACCAAAGTATGACATGCTGGTAAGCAGTATGACTTATATCGCCCACAACTCACTTGTGTTCTACTCGTGCATAGCATCAACGCATAAAACCAGGCTCTGATACCACTGTTGGGGAACGTAGTAATTTCAAAAAATTTCCTACGCACACACAAAATCATGGTGATGCATAGCAACGAGAGGGGAGAGTGTTGTCCACGTACCCTCGTAGACCGACAGCGGAAGCGTTATCACAACGCGGTTGATGTAGTCGTATGTCTTCACGATCCGACCGATCAAGTACCGAACGTACGACACCTCCGAGTTCTACACACGTTTAGCTCGATGACGTCCCTCGAACTCCGATCCAGCCGAGTGTTGAGGGAGAGTTTCGTCAGCACGACGGCGTGGTGACGATGATGATGTTCCACCGACACAGGGCTTCGCCTAAGCTCCGCAACGGTATTATCGAGGTGTAATATGGTGGAGGGGGGCACCGCACACGGCTAAGAGATCTCAAGGATCAATTGTTGTGTATCTGGGGTGCCCCTGCCCCCGTATATAAAGGAGCAAGGGGGAGGCAGCCGGCCAAGGGGAGAGGCGCGCCATAGGGGGGAGTCCTACTCCCGGTGGGAGTAGGACTCCTCCTTTCCTTGTGGGAGTAGGAGAAGGGAAGGGGGAAGGAGAAAGAAGGAAGAGTGCGCCCCCCTTCCCTAGTCCAATTCGGACCAGACCATGGGGAGGGGTGCGGCCACCTTTTGAGGCCTTTCTCTCCTTTCCCGTATGGCCCATTAAGGCCCAATACGAATTCCCGTAACTCTCCGGTACTCCGAAAAATACCCGAATCACTCGGAACCTTTACGAAGTGCGAATATAGTCGTCCAATATATCGATTTTTACGTCTCGACCATTTCGAGACTCCTCGTCATATCCCCGATCTCATCCGGGACTCCGAACTCCTTCGGTACATCAAAACTCAATAAAACTGTCATCGTAACGTTAAGCGTGCGGACCCTACGGGTTCGAGAACTATGTAGACATGACCGAGACACGTCTCCGGTCAATAACCAATAGCGGGACCTGGATGCCCATATTGGCTCCCACATATTCTACGAAGATCTTTATCGGTCAGACCGCATAACAACATACGTTGTTCCCTTTGTCACCGGTATGTTACTTGCCCGAGATTTGATCGTCGGTATCTCGATACCTAGTTCAATCTCGTTATCGGCAAGTCTCTTTACTCGTTCCGTAACACATCATCCCGCAACTAACTCATTAGTCACAATGCTTGCAAGGCTTATAGTGATGTGCATTACCGAGTGGGCCCAGAGATACCTCTCCGATAATCGGAGTGACAAATCCTAATCTCGAAATACGCCAACCCAACAAGTACCTTTGGAGACACCTGTAGAGCACCTTTATAATCACCCATTTACATTGTGACGTTTGGTAGCACACAAAGTGTTCCTCCGGTAAACGGGAGTTGCATAATCTCATAGTCATAGGAACATGTATAAGTCATGAAGAAAGCAATAGCAACATACTAAACGATCGGGTGCTAAGCTAACGGAATGGGTCAAGTCAATCACGTCATTCTCCTAATGAGGTGATCTCGTTAATCAAATGACAACTCATGTCTATGGCTAGGTAACATAACCATCTTTGATTAACGAGCTAGTCAAGTAGAGGCATACTAGTGACACTCTGTTTGTCTATGTATTCACACATGTATTATGTTTCCGGTTAATACAATTCTAGCATGAATAATAAACATTTATCATGATATAAGGAAATATATAATACTTTATTATTGCCTCTAGGGCATATTTCCTTCAATAAGTGCCTACATGTTCCAACAAACCGCGTCTACATTTCTCGTGACGTTCTGTTTGATGAAAATGTGTTCCCCTTTGGTGCACTTCCGACTCACTCTACCACTCCTATGTCATCAGTGCCTGTGTCTATACCTTCGCCTGATCAATTACTGGATGTTGCATATGCCCCTGCGTTGCTTCCTAATCATGCTGCAGGTATTAGACGCGGCGCCCGTCTCGAGCTTCTTGATGAACATGTCGTGGATGTGACTCGCGCTCCGGACGTGCATGCGCCATGCATGACGGGTGGCGCCCGTCAACCCGCTACCGCCTCACCTGTGGAGGCTGCCTCGCGGGTGCCCGGCTCGCCCGACACACGTGCGCCTGGCTCGCGTATCGCCGTCTCGACTAGGCCGGCGTTGGCCTCGCCCGACGCACGTGCACCCGCCTCGCCTGGCTCGCCTGGGCCGGCTTTGGCCTCGCCTGGCTTGCGGGCCTCTGTCTCGCCTGGGTCGGTGCTGGGCTCGCCGGCCGCCGCCTCACCTGGACTGGTGCTGGGCTCGCCGGCCGCCGCCTCGACTGGCCCGGCAGTGCTGTCACCTGCCCCGACCAGCCCTGCTTCGGTCTCCAGTTCGCCGACAGGCTCTGTCTCGGACTCCTTCGAGTCGGACTCGCCTGGTCCCACACCGGCCTCGTCGCCGCAGCCTGCGGTTGCTCTTCGTCCTCGAACACGGAGCCAGCACGACATTTTTCATCCGAACGAGCGCACGGATGGTACTGTTGCGTGGCTTGATGCGTGCATGGCCCATACTACTGCCGATCCCACTGCAGAGCCTCGTCACTTTCAGGCTGCACTGAGCATCCCTCACCGGCGTGCCGTCATGGAACAGGAAGTTCAGGCTCTTCACAAGAATGACACCTGGCGTCTTGTTCTCCAGTACCTGGTGTCAACGTCATTGATTCTAAGTGGGTATTTAAAGTCAAGAGACATGCTAATGGTTCCATCGAACGATACAAGACACGGCTAGTCGCCAAGGGTTTCAAACAGAGGTATGGTCTTGATTATGAAGACACGTCCAGTCCAGTCATCAAGCCTACTACCATTCGATTATTGCTGTCTCTTGCTGTTACTCGCGGGTGGTTCCTTCGTCAGCTTGATGTGCAGAACGCTTTTCTCCATGGCATTCTAGAGGAGGAGGTTTATATGCGTCAGCCGCCTGGTTTCGTTGATCCGGCACGTCCTCACCATCTCTGTCGACTGGTTAAGGCGCTATATGGACTCAAGCAGGCCCCTCGAGCATGGCATGCTCGCCTTGGATCTGTTCTTCGGGCCCTTGGGTTTACTCCCTCCACTGCTGATACGTCATTGTTTCTCCTACAGCGTCCTGAGGTTACGATGTATCTCCTGGTTTATGTTGATGACATCATTCTCATCCGTTCCTCTGACGCTGCTGCTGATCGCCTTGTGACTGCTCTCGGTGATAACTTTGCTGTCAAGGATTTAGGTGCACTGCATTTCTTCCTTGGTCTGGAGGTTTCCCGCTCTTCTGCTGGGCTGACTCTTACTCAGAAAAAGTACTCCCTGGACTTGTTGCGGCGTGCTGGAATGCTTCAGTGCAAACATGCTGTCACTCCGATGTCTGCCACTGATTGGTTGTCTGCCCTTGATGGAGACTCTCTCTCGTCTGATGATGCTACTGAGTATCGCAGTCTTGTTGGTGGTCTGCAATACCTTACTATTACCAGGCCTGATATCTCTTATGCAGTCAACCGTGTGTGTCAATTTATGCATGCCCCCAGGACATCTCATTGGTCAGCTGTGAAGCGTATTTTGCGCTATGTCTGTCTTACTGCCTCCTATGGTTTGCTTCTTCAGCCTGCACCGTCGTGTGAGCTCTCAGCTTTCTCTGATGCAGACTGGGCTGGTAGTCCTGATGACAGGCGATCCACGGGGGGATATGCGGTATTCCTTGGTTCTAAATTGATCGCCTGGAATGCTCGTAAGCAGGCCACAGTCTCTCGCAGTAGTACTGAAGCTGAGTACAAAGTTGTTGCTGATGCAACTGCTGAGATCATATGGGTACAGTCTCTTGAGAGAGTTGCGTGTCTCTCCGGCTCAGCCTCCAGTTTTGTGGTGTGACAACATCGGTGCTACATATCTCTCTTCTAACCCGGTGTTTCATGCTCGGACAAAACACATTGAGGTTGACTATCATTTTGTTCGGGAACGTGTTGCACAGAAGCTACTCTGTATCAAATTTATCTCATCCAAGGATCAACTTACTGACATCTTCACGAAGCCTCTTCCACAACCACAGTTTGTAGGCTGTAGGCGCAATCTTAACTTGCTCTGTACTTCAGGCCATAGTTAAGATTGAGGGAGGGTGTTAGACTGTATATACGTAACCTCTGTAATATACTGTAACATTGTATTGTACCCCTTGGGATACCCTCTATATAATGAGATAGCCACACCCCGGTTTAGGATGTCGAGCAGTTCCCAACATATTACGTTTTACAAGGTCTTCTTCGCGGCGACGGCTGGGGAACTCATCGGGCTCCACGATGCGGCTCTGCTGTGCAAGCTCCTTAGTCATCGTCCTCGTCTGCATCCGTACTGCAGTGGCGCTGCGGAGGATGAATCCTTGACAGCCGGCTGCAGTTGCTGTTGTGGACATGTAGTAGTATGATGTCTACGGAATACCAATCTTTCTACGGAGTAGTAACTAGTATCCTTGCTTCTGTGCTACGTAGGTCAGTGCTGCTGATGCAGTCCGTGACTATGGTTGTTTGGTTACTAGTATGAATATGAAGTACCGGATCTATCTTTACTCTTAATGTTCGAGTTATCTGAATTGATGAATAGTCTCCACGGTATATTTTTGTTGGGTTTTTTCGTCCCCTCCTCCACCCCACCCCACCCACACACGCAGCCCAAAGAACACCCCGCAGAAAAAACCGCCAGCGCTCGCCTCCAGGTCCCCTTCCTATCGATCCCCTCATCCCCTCGAGAAGGACGCCGCCGCCGGTCTCGCCTCCACAGCGCCGCCGATCTCCTTCCTATTGGAATCGGCTCCCGATCTCCTTGAGGACAGAGCGCCGCCGATCTCACTGGGAAGAACCCGCGGGATCGAGCCTCCACGTTACGAAATCGGCGCCACGGTTTTGGATCACCGCCGCGGACGTAAGGTCACGTCGGCGCCGCGCAGACGCAGGGCGGTTTCAACCCCAGGTATGTTGTACGGGATCAAACGAACAAAACTCAATAATCTGTTAGTAACGTCGAATAAGAGTCCACGCCCGAGGTACGCCCCAGTAACGGGCGTATGGCTCCATGTGCCGCTATGTGCGCCGGTGCAGCATCTCTACTTCTAATGAAGCAGTTGGTAGTCTCCGCTGGTCAATTTTCGTCTCATTAGAGACGGTTAATTTTCGTCCTCGATCCCACCTCCCGCAACCCAGCGATTCCCCCCTTCCGCCCTCGAGAGCGACAAAAAAAGAACGGGATGGTACCATCAGGCCCGTTGTGAAACACTATGGTTCATCGACAGAAAATCATCCTAAAAAAAATCTACGAGGGTTAACCTACGAAAATAAAACCGAATCGTACTATTCCCAACTGAAACCCTCGCACCCGAATCGTCGTGCCCTCGATGCACTTGCCCGCCGCCCTCATTCGTCCCTATCGTCCCTACGTACACGCAGCTTCCGTCACCGCCGCTCAACCCCTTCGCCGCCGCCATCCGAGAGGGAGACGCCGCCCCTGCCGCCGAACTCCGGGAAACGCCGCCGCCGAACTCCGGGAAACGCCGCCGGCAAGTCTCCAGGGCAGGGCGGTTTCAATCCCTGCCGCCGAACTCCGGGAGACGCCGTCGCTGCGGCACAGGGTAGATTTCGCGTCTCCACGTGGTCGCACGCACGCCTACACCTCCACTTCCCCCCCTCGACTCGGCCATGGTGAAGCTACACCTCCCCCAATTCCTCCCGTCGTCATCGTCATCCTCCGTGTGACCCCGCCAGATTCCACGATTTGGGGGATTCCCTATGAGGAGCCGGCGCGTCGTCCTCTTCGCAGGCGGTGGCGGGTGTTGGCATGTGCGCGTGCGGAGGAGCTCCACCTCACCCACTTCATCCAGCTATCATCGCCGTCCTCCGCGCGACCACGCCAGCTTCCATGGTTTGGGGGAGCCTTCCCTATGAGGATCCAGCGTGTCGTCCTCGTCGCACCCTAATTAGGTTCCTGGTGTGTCCGCACCGCCGCACCCTAATTTGATTTCGACTGGAGTCTAGGACGTCAGCGCCACGAGGTACGTACATCTGGCTGTTCATCTCTTTCTTCCTCCGAACGAGCAGCGACCTATGCGTTTCTGATTCTAGATTTGTCCAACGATTTGCCTGATTGTTTCTCCTCTCTAATCTCTATGGTTTACCAATCAGGTCGTTAGCACTGCCGTCCAGGTGATAATAAACGCCGTTCACCACAACAAGAGGTGAGAGGCAGATTCCAGATAAGGTATGCCCTAGCAGGTTTTATGAACCAGAGGCGAGAGGCAGATTCTTGATGATAATATTATCATAGCTTTGTGCTAATTTCCAAAAATAATTGTCCTTTTCAATTTTAGTACTGTCATGCCATCTCGAAAGTATGCATTGAGAAGAAATTGTTGGATGAGATAGATAGTTACTATCATTACCAATTTACTAATTTGCATCTCGGATGATTTTATTATTTGATATGCTTAATGATTTTGGATGCCCTTATTTTTTGGCCTCAAAATTTATGTCTACATAGATTGATTATTATTTAGACCTTTATACTAAAGGCCTTGGATTTTTGTTTCGCCCTGGGCCCCTAAAATCCGAGGACCGGACCTGCCGGCAGCACTTGATTCTATTTTAGCTGCAACCAAGTATCTACTTTAAAGTTATATAGATCAGATTTTGTCGATAAAGCTGATTTTCCTGATCCTATAATCCTTGTTCTGTCAAGCCAAACATGTCATTTTATTTAAGTTTGCATGACTGTATTTTTTATTTGTCATTTTCTAAAGTTTTATGAGCACTTCTGTTTTTCTGTCGAGCACTAACAGAGAGAAAACTGTTTTCTTATTTTTAACAGGGAGCAAACTGCGTAGCAAGATCAATAATGAATGGTTCAAGTCATGTGTTACAAGTTACAATGAGCAGGTGGTACTCAAGTCCGTTGATGATAAGGATATTATTCGAACATTTACTGCAATGAGGTCTCGGAAAGGGCATTTGCCTCGTGATTGTCTTTAGTGCGCTGTTGGTATTCGGTATGTTCCATCTGACCATCTCTATTCTTGCAAGCTTTTGATTTTTAATATATTCAAATTTGTATTTAAAAATTATGGGTTAGTAGATCCGTTTTAATTTGCATTTCTATTCTTGCAAGTATTCGGTATTTGCATTCTTTTGTCCACGCTTTAATTCCTAGATCCCGTTTGTTTCGGCAGCATTGTTACTTTGTTGTTTCTTCTGCTACAAGGCCCATGGTTATAGTAAACCTTCTTATTTTAAGCATCCTATCAAGCCTACTTAAACAAACGTGTGCCTTTTTGCCCACATCTTCATGCTATTCATCTGCATGTTGCCTTGCATATATATATTTGGTCAAAAAGCATACGGTTTCACCACAACAGGTAACACACAGGCCATATATGTCCTCTGCTTATGGATCTGTACTTGTGTTTCGTATATGCTAACCATACTTTCTGTTGCTGTCGCCAAACTCTCGTGTTAACTGTTGAGTGATGGGAGCAGTTCATGACCTAACTAAAACCTCTGATCCAACACCTCATCACACTTTTGGTCAGACATGCATATTAGGCCAACGGCACATTTTAGTTAATGAAAACTATGAGCTGAAAATAAATAGGAGCTCTGTTTGGTTCAGATATTTTCATACATAATTTGATGTACTTCTCATGGATATCTTCTTACACGTGAGCTTATTTTGAAGATGATAATAAGTTTCTGCCTTAGAGTTAATGCATAGTATATGACCGTCAATCTCCAGTTTGAGGAAGATTTTGGAGCAGCAACATACAAGCAGAGCTAAGATTGGTCCAGCCACTTCATTTATTTTCTGAAAAGGAATTGATGAATGAGAGTATATTTTGAGAGATCCATCTATATGGTACGTTCAATGCCGATTTGATAATTTTGCGCATGTCTCGTGCAGGCATGCCAGCGCCTTCGTCGACCTCCACTCGCCAATCTGTAACGCCTATGCCCGTGGTGGCGGGTCACACTCTGATGCAGCCGTGCACGCCGCCGCTACCAGACGACACCCCCATCGAGTAATACACCCCAGTCGAGATTTTCTATATCATCTCTGCCAAGGCGCAGTCATCGGAAGAGATTCAGGTAAGATTATCCTTGTTTTCTACATCAAATTTTGCATGTTCATCTATCTAATCTTTGATACTACATTTCTTAGCTAATGTCCTCCTTGCCTGTACCATGTTCATATGATTAACAAAGGCTTGGCCATCTTAATATACTAGCCCGCGAGGTGGATATATATACTACTCCCTCCATTCCTAAATATAAGTCTTTTTACAGATTCCAATATGGACTACTGAATGAATCTACACTCTAAAGAATGTCTATATGCATTCGTATGTAGTCCATATTGAAATTTCTAAATGGACTTATATTTAGAAACAGAGAGAGTACTTCAGTTTGCATGAGAACAAATGTTTTCATAGCGAATAGAAATTTGTCACCAGATGACATTCGTGGAAAATATGTCCAAAAAATAGTTGCAAATTTATCACCAGACCATGGGGAGGGGTGCGGCCACCTTTTGAGGCCTTTCTCTCCTTTCCCGTATGGCCCATTAAGGCCCAATACGAATTCCCGTAACTCTCCGGTACTCCGAAAAATACCCGAATCACTCGGAACCTTTACGAAGTGCGAATATAGTCGTCCAATATATCGATTTTTACGTCTCGACCATTTCGAGACTCCTCGTCATATCCCCGATCTCATCCGGGACTCCGAACTCCTTCGGTACATCAAAACTCAATAAAACTGTCATCGTAACGTTAAGCGTGCGGACCCTACGGGTTCGAGAACTATGTAGACATGACCGAGACACGTCTCCGGTCAATAACCAATAGCGGGACCTGGATGCCCATATTGGCTCCCACATATTCTACGAAGATCTTTATCGGTCAGACCGCATAACAACATACGTTGTTCCCTTTGTCACCGGTATGTTACTTGCCCGAGATTTGATCGTCGGTATCTCGATACCTAGTTCAATCTCGTTATCGGCAAGTCTCTTTACTCGTTCCGTAACACATCATCCCGCAACTAACTCATTAGTCACAATGCTTGCAAGGCTTATAGTGATGTGCATTACCGAGTGGGCCCAGAGATACCTCTCCGATAATCGGAGTGACAAATCCTAATCTCGAAATACGCCAACCCAACAAGTACCTTTGGAGACACCTGTAGAGCACCTTTATAATCACCCATTTACATTGTGACGTTTGGTAGCACACAAAGTGTTCCTCCGGTAAACGGGAGTTGCATAATCTCATAGTCATAGGAACATGTATAAGTCATGAAGAAAGCAATAGCAACATACTAAACGATCGGGTGCTAAGCTAACGGAATGGGTCAAGTCAATCACGTCATTCTCCTAATGAGGTGATCTCGTTAATCAAATGACAACTCATGTCTATGGCTAGGTAACATAACCATCTTTGATTAACGAGCTAGTCAAGTAGAGGCATACTAGTGACACTCTGTTTGTCTATGTATTCACACATGTATTATGTTTCCGGTTAATACAATTCTAGCATGAATAATAAACATTTATCATGATATAAGGAAATATATAATACTTTATTATTGCCTCTAGGGCATATTTCCTTCAATAAGTGCCTACATGTTCCAACAAACCGCGTCTACATTTCTCGTGACGTTCTGTTTGATGAAAATGTGTTCCCCTTTGGTGCACTTCCGACTCACTCTACCACTCCTATGTCATCAGTGCCTGTGTCTATACCTTCGCCTGATCAATTACTGGATGTTGCATATGCCCCTGCGTTGCTTCCTAATCATGCTGCAGGTATTAGACGCGGCGCCCGTCTCGAGCTTCTTGATGAACATGTCGTGGATGTGACTCGCGCTCCGGACGTGCATGCGCCATGCATGACGGGTGGCGCCCGTCAACCCGCTACCGCCTCACCTGTGGAGGCTGCCTCGCGGGTGCCCGGCTCGCCCGACACACGTGCGCCTGGCTCGCGTATCGCCGTCTCGACTAGGCCGGCGTTGGCCTCGCCCGACGCACGTGCACCCGCCTCGCCTGGCTCGCCTGGGCCGGCTTTGGCCTCGCCTGGCTTGCGGGCCTCTGTCTCGCCTGGGTCGGTGCTGGGCTCGCCGGCCGCCGCCTCACCTGGACTGGTGCTGGGCTCGCCGGCCGCCGCCTCGACTGGCCCGGCAGTGCTGTCACCTGCCCCGACCAGCCCTGCTTCGGTCTCCAGTTCGCCGACAGGCTCTGTCTCGGACTCCTTCGAGTCGGACTCGCCTGGTCCCACACCGGCCTCGTCGCCGCAGCCTGCGGTTGCTCTTCGTCCTCGAACACGGAGCCAGCACGACATTTTTCATCCGAACGAGCGCACGGATGGTACTGTTGCGTGGCTTGATGCGTGCATGGCCCATACTACTGCCGATCCCACTGCAGAGCCTCGTCACTTTCAGGCTGCACTGAGCATCCCTCACCGGCGTGCCGTCATGGAACAGGAAGTTCAGGCTCTTCACAAGAATGACACCTGGCGTCTTGTTCTCCAGTACCTGGTGTCAACGTCATTGATTCTAAGTGGGTATTTAAAGTCAAGAGACATGCTAATGGTTCCATCGAACGATACAAGGCACGGCTAGTCGCCAAGGGTTTCAAACAGAGGTATGGTCTTGATTATGAAGACACGTCCAGTCCAGTCATCAAGCCTACTACCATTCGATTATTGCTGTCTCTTGCTGTTACTCGCGGGTGGTTCCTTCGTCAGCTTGATGTGCAGAACGCTTTTCTCCATGGCATTCTAGAGGAGGAGGTTTATATGCGTCAGCCGCCTGGTTTCGTTGATCCGGCACGTCCTCACCATCTCTGTCGACTGGTTAAGGCGCTATATGGACTCAAGCAGGCCCCTCGAGCATGGCATGCTCGCCTTGGATCTGTTCTTCGGGCCCTTGGGTTTACTCCCTCCACTGCTGATACGTCATTGTTTCTCCTACAGCGTCCTGAGGTTACGATGTATCTCCTGGTTTATGTTGATGACATCATTCTCATCCGTTCCTCTGACGCTGCTGCTGATCGCCTTGTGACTGCTCTCGGTGATAACTTTGCTGTCAAGGATTTAGGTGCACTGCATTTCTTCCTTGGTCTGGAGGTTTCCCGCTCTTCTGCTGGGCTGACTCTTACTCAGAAAAAGTACTCCCTGGACTTGTTGCGGCGTGCTGGAATGCTTCAGTGCAAACATGCTGTCACTCCGATGTCTGCCACTGATTGGTTGTCTGCCCTTGATGGAGACTCTCTCTCGTCTGATGATGCTACTGAGTATCGCAGTCTTGTTGGTGGTCTGCAATACCTTACTATTACCAGGCCTGATATCTCTTATGCAGTCAACCGTGTGTGTCAATTTATGCATGCCCCCAGGACATCTCATTGGTCAGCTGTGAAGCGTATTTTGCGCTATGTCTGTCTTACTGCCTCCTATGGTTTGCTTCTTCAGCCTGCACCGTCGTGTGAGCTCTCAGCTTTCTCTGATGCAGACTGGGCTGGTAGTCCTGATGACAGGCGATCCACGGGGGGATATGCGGTATTCCTTGGTTCTAAATTGATCGCCTGGAATGCTCGTAAGCAGGCCACAGTCTCTCGCAGTAGTACTGAAGCTGAGTACAAAGTTGTTGCTGATGCAACTGCTGAGATCATATGGGTACAGTCTCTTGAGAGAGTTGCGTGTCTCTCCGGCTCAGCCTCCAGTTTTGTGGTGTGACAACATCGGTGCTACATATCTCTCTTCTAACCCGGTGTTTCATGCTCGGACAAAACACATTGAGGTTGACTATCATTTTGTTCGGGAACGTGTTGCACAGAAGCTACTCTGTATCAAATTTATCTCATCCAAGGATCAACTTACTGACATCTTCACGAAGCCTCTTCCACAACCACAGTTTGTAGGCTGTAGGCGCAATCTTAACTTGCTCTGTACTTCAGGCCATAGTTAAGATTGAGGGAGGGTGTTAGACTGTATATACGTAACCTCTGTAATATACTGTAACATTGTATTGTACCCCTTGGGATACCCTCTATATAATGAGATAGCCACACCCCGGTTTAGGATGTCGAGCAGTTCCCAACATATTACGTTTTACAAGGTCTTCTTCGCGGCGACGGCTGGGGAACTCATCGGGCTCCACGATGCGGCTCTGCTGTGCAAGCTCCTTAGTCATCGTCCTCGTCTGCATCCGTACTGCAGTGGCGCTGCGGAGGATGAATCCTTGACAGCCGGCTGCAGTTGCTGTTGTGGACATGTAGTAGTATGATGTCTACGGAATACCAATCTTTCTACGGAGTAGTAACTAGTATCCTTGCTTCTGTGCTACGTAGGTCAGTGCTGCTGATGCAGTCCGTGACTATGGTTGTTTGGTTACTAGTATGAATATGAAGTACCGGATCTATCTTTACTCTTAATGTTCGAGTTATCTGAATTGATGAATAGTCTCCACGGTATATTTTTGTTGGGTTTTTTCGTCCCCTCCTCCACCCCACCCCACCCACACACGCAGCCCAAAGAACACCCCGCAGAAAAAACCGCCAGCGCTCGCCTCCAGGTCCCCTTCCTATCGATCCCCTCATCCCCTCGAGAAGGACGCCGCCGCCGGTCTCGCCTCCACAGCGCCGCCGATCTCCTTCCTATTGGAATCGGCTCCCGATCTCCTTGAGGACAGAGCGCCGCCGATCTCACTGGGAAGAACCCGCGGGATCGAGCCTCCACGTTACGAAATCGGCGCCACGGTTTTGGATCACCGCCGCGGACGTAAGGTCACGTCGGCGCCGCGCAGACGCAGGGCGGTTTCAACCCCAGGTATGTTGTACGGGATCAAACGAACAAAACTCAATAATCTGTTAGTAACGTCGAATAAGAGTCCACGCCCGAGGTACGCCCCAGTAACGGGCGTATGGCTCCATGTGCCGCTATGTGCGCCGGTGCAGCATCTCTACTTCTAATGAAGCAGTTGGTAGTCTCCGCTGGTCAATTTTCGTCTCATTAGAGACGGTTAATTTTCGTCCTCGATCCCACCTCCCGCAACCCAGCGATTCCCCCCTTCCGCCCTCGAGAGCGACAAAAAAAGAACGGGATGGTACCATCAGGCCCGTTGTGAAACACTATGGTTCATCGACAGAAAATCATCCTAAAAAAAATCTACGAGGGTTAACCTACGAAAATAAAACCGAATCGTACTATTCCCAACTGAAACCCTCGCACCCGAATCGTCGTGCCCTCGATGCACTTGCCCGCCGCCCTCATTCGTCCCTATCGTCCCTACGTACACGCAGCTTCCGTCACCGCCGCTCAACCCCTTCGCCGCCGCCATCCGAGAGGGAGACGCCGCCCCTGCCGCCGAACTCCGGGAAACGCCGCCGCCGAACTCCGGGAAACGCCGCCGGCAAGTCTCCAGGGCAGGGCGGTTTCAATCCCTGCCGCCGAACTCCGGGAGACGCCGTCGCTGCGGCACAGGGTAGATTTCGCGTCTCCACGTGGTCGCACGCACGCCTACACCTCCACTTCCCCCCCTCGACTCGGCCATGGTGAAGCTACACCTCCCCCAATTCCTCCCGTCGTCATCGTCATCCTCCGTGTGACCCCGCCAGATTCCACGATTTGGGGGATTCCCTATGAGGAGCCGGCGCGTCGTCCTCTTCGCAGGCGGTGGCGGGTGTTGGCATGTGCGCGTGCGGAGGAGCTCCACCTCACCCACTTCATCCAGCTATCATCGCCGTCCTCCGCGCGACCACGCCAGCTTCCATGGTTTGGGGGAGCCTTCCCTATGAGGATCCAGCGTGTCGTCCTCGTCGCACCCTAATTAGGTTCCTGGTGTGTCCGCACCGCCGCACCCTAATTTGATTTCGACTGGAGTCTAGGACGTCAGCGCCACGAGGTACGTACATCTGGCTGTTCATCTCTTTCTTCCTCCGAACGAGCAGCGACCTATGCGTTTCTGATTCTAGATTTGTCCAACGATTTGCCTGATTGTTTCTCCTCTCTAATCTCTATGGTTTACCAATCAGGTCGTTAGCACTGCCGTCCAGGTGATAATAAACGCCGTTCACCACAACAAGAGGTGAGAGGCAGATTCCAGATAAGGTATGCCCTAGCAGGTTTTATGAACCAGAGGCGAGAGGCAGATTCTTGATGATAATATTATCATAGCTTTGTGCTAATTTCCAAAAATAATTGTCCTTTTCAATTTTAGTACTGTCATGCCATCTCGAAAGTATGCATTGAGAAGAAATTGTTGGATGAGATAGATAGTTACTATCATTACCAATTTACTAATTTGCATCTCGGATGATTTTATTATTTGATATGCTTAATGATTTTGGATGCCCTTATTTTTTGGCCTCAAAATTTATGTCTACATAGATTGATTATTATTTAGACCTTTATACTAAAGGCCTTGGATTTTTGTTTCGCCCTGGGCCCCTAAAATCCGAGGACCGGACCTGCCGGCAGCACTTGATTCTATTTTAGCTGCAACCAAGTATCTACTTTAAAGTTATATAGATCAGATTTTGTCGATAAAGCTGATTTTCCTGATCCTATAATCCTTGTTCTGTCAAGCCAAACATGTCATTTTATTTAAGTTTGCATGACTGTATTTTTTATTTGTCATTTTCTAAAGTTTTATGAGCACTTCTGTTTTTCTGTCGAGCACTAACAGAGAGAAAACTGTTTTCTTATTTTTAACAGGGAGCAAACTGCGTAGCAAGATCAATAATGAATGGTTCAAGTCATGTGTTACAAGTTACAATGAGCAGGTGGTACTCAAGTCCGTTGATGATAAGGATATTATTCGAACATTTACTGCAATGAGGTCTCGGAAAGGGCATTTGCCTCGTGATTGTCTTTAGTGCGCTGTTGGTATTCGGTATGTTCCATCTGACCATCTCTATTCTTGCAAGCTTTTGATTTTTAATATATTCAAATTTGTATTTAAAAATTATGGGTTAGTAGATCCGTTTTAATTTGCATTTCTATTCTTGCAAGTATTCGGTATTTGCATTCTTTTGTCCACGCTTTAATTCCTAGATCCCGTTTGTTTCGGCAGCATTGTTACTTTGTTGTTTCTTCTGCTACAAGGCCCATGGTTATAGTAAACCTTCTTATTTTAAGCATCCTATCAAGCCTACTTAAACAAACGTGTGCCTTTTTGCCCACATCTTCATGCTATTCATCTGCATGTTGCCTTGCATATATATATTTGGTCAAAAAGCATACGGTTTCACCACAACAGGTAACACACAGGCCATATATGTCCTCTGCTTATGGATCTGTACTTGTGTTTCGTATATGCTAACCATACTTTCTGTTGCTGTCGCCAAACTCTCGTGTTAACTGTTGAGTGATGGGAGCAGTTCATGACCTAACTAAAACCTCTGATCCAACACCTCATCACACTTTTGGTCAGACATGCATATTAGGCCAACGGCACATTTTAGTTAATGAAAACTATGAGCTGAAAATAAATAGGAGCTCTGTTTGGTTCAGATATTTTCATACATAATTTGATGTACTTCTCATGGATATCTTCTTACACGTGAGCTTATTTTGAAGATGATAATAAGTTTCTGCCTTAGAGTTAATGCATAGTATATGACCGTCAATCTCCAGTTTGAGGAAGATTTTGGAGCAGCAACATACAAGCAGAGCTAAGATTGGTCCAGCCACTTCATTTATTTTCTGAAAAGGAATTGATGAATGAGAGTATATTTTGAGAGATCCATCTATATGGTACGTTCAATGCCGATTTGATAATTTTGCGCATGTCTCGTGCAGGCATGCCAGCGCCTTCGTCGACCTCCACTCGCCAATCTGTAACGCCTATGCCCGTGGTGGCGGGTCACACTCTGATGCAGCCGTGCACGCCGCCGCTACCAGACGACACCCCCATCGAGTAATACACCCCAGTCGAGATTTTCTATATCATCTCTGCCAAGGCGCAGTCATCGGAAGAGATTCAGGTAAGATTATCCTTGTTTTCTACATCAAATTTTGCATGTTCATCTATCTAATCTTTGATACTACATTTCTTAGCTAATGTCCTCCTTGCCTGTACCATGTTCATATGATTAACAAAGGCTTGGCCATCTTAATATACTAGCCCGCGAGGTGGATATATATACTACTCCCTCCATTCCTAAATATAAGTCTTTTTACAGATTCCAATATGGACTACTGAATGAATCTACACTCTAAAGAATGTCTATATGCATTCGTATGTAGTCCATATTGAAATTTCTAAATGGACTTATATTTAGAAACAGAGAGAGTACTTCAGTTTGCATGAGAACAAATGTTTTCATAGCGAATAGAAATTTGTCACCAGATGACATTCGTGGAAAATATGTCCAAAAAATAGTTGCAAATTTATCACCAGATAACATTGTGGAAAATAGTTGCGTCCGTACAGTGTGTTCTTCGCCGAATTTGTGTTTGATTTTTTCACTATATATTACTTCTTGCTTGCGCGAGGGTGGTTGTAGATTTGTTATTTTTTGCCCCGAAAAGAAGGTAGCCGGATTAGTAGTCTAATTGAGTAGATGCTGATGGGGGAGGGTTACTTGATTTTTATTGAGTACATTATGCTCTGCTTTGTGACGAGGTTTGAAATTTGATGGTTCTGATGTGTTATCCATTTCATTGTTTCTGTGCATGGTTACGTTGGATATAGGGTGGCCTGCGGTTAGGTGGGCAGAGTTGAAATTTGAGGGATGCATGGTTGCGAGGGAGGTGGCCATAGGGTGGCCTGCGGTTAGGTGGGCGGAGTTGGATATGCCCAGAGAGGGAGACGTGTGTTGGGGAACGTAGTAATTTTAAAAAAATTCCTACGCACACACATGATCATGGTGATGCATAGCAACGAGAGGGCAGAGTGTTGTCCACGTACCCTCGTAGACCAAAAGCGGAAGCGTTAGTACAACGCGGTTGATGTAGTCGTACGTCTTCACGATCCGACCGATCCAAGTACCGAACGCACGACACCTCCGAGTTCAGCACACGTTCAGCTCGATGACGTCCCGCTAGCTCCGATCCAGCAGAGCTTCGCCGGAGAGTTTCGTCAGCACGACGGCGTGATGACGATGATGATGTTGCTACCGACGCAGGGCTTCGCCTAAGTACCGCTACGATATGATCGAGGTGGATTATGGTGGAGGGGGGCACCGCACACGGTTGGGAGAGATCAACTGATCAACTTGTGTGTGTTGGGGTGCCCCCTGCCCCGGTATATAAAGGAGCAAGGGGGGAGGCCGGCCGGCCCTTGCAGGGCGCGCCAGGAGGAGGAGTCCTCCTCCTAGTAGGAGTAGGACTCCCATTTCCTACTCCTACTAGGAGGAGGAAAGGAAGGAGGAGAAGGAGAAGGAAGGAGAGGGAGGAAAAGGAGGAAAGGGGGGCCGCGCGCCCTGCCTCCTCTCTTCCACCACTTGGCCCATGAAGCCCATTACTTCTTCCTCGTATTCTCGTAACTCCCCGGTACCCCCGAAAATACCCGAATCACTCGGAACCTTTCCGATGTCCGAATATAGTCGTCCAATATATCGATCTTTACGTCTCGACCATTTTGAGACTCCTCATCATGTCCCCGATCTCATCCGGGACTCCAAACTACCTTCGGTACATCAAATCACATAAACTCATAATACCGATCGTCACAGAACTTTAAGCGTGCGGACCCTACGGGTTCAATAACAATGTAGACATGACTGAGACACGTCTCCGGTCAATAACCAATAGCGGAACCTGGATGCTCATATTGGCTCCTACATATTCTACGAAGATCTTTATCGGTCAAACCGCATAATAACATACGTTGTTCCCTTTGTCATCGGTATGTTACTTGCCCGAGGTTCGATCGTCGGTATCTCAATACCTAGTTCAATCTCGTTACCGGCAAATCTCTTTACTCGTTCCGTAATACATCATCCCGTAACTAACTCATTAGTTACAATGCTTGCAAGGCTTATAGTGATGTGTATTACCGAGTGGGCCCAGAGATACCTCTCCGACAATCGGAGTGACAAATCCTAATCTCGAAATACGCCAACTCAACAAGTACCTTCGGAGACACCTGTAGAGCATCTTTATAATCACCCAGTTATGTTGTGACGTTTGATAGCACACAAAGTGTTCCTCTGGTAAACGGGAGTTGCATAATCTCATAGTCATAGGAACATGTATAAGTCATGAAGAAAGCAATAACAGCATATTAAACGATCAAGTGCTAAGCTAACGGAATGGGAAGTCAATCACATCATTCTCCTAATGATGTGACCCCATTAATCAAATGACAACTCATGTCTATGGCTAGGAAACATAACCATCTTTGATCAACGAGCTAGTCAAGTAGAGGCATAGTAGTGACACTCTGTTTGTCTATGTATTCACACAAGTATTATGTTTCCAGTTAATACAATTCTAGCATGAATAATAAACATTTATCATGATATAAGGAAATAAATAAGAACTTTATTATTGCCTCTAGGGCATATTTCCTTCAGTCTCCCACTTGCACTAGTGTCAATAATCTAGTTCACATCGCCATGTGATTTAGCACCAATAGTTCACATCACCATGTGATTAATACCCATAGTTCACATCGTTATGTGACCAACACCCAAAGGTTTTACTAGAGTCAATAATCTAGTTCACATCTCTATGTGATTAACACCTAAAGAGTACTAAGGTGTGATCATGTTTTGCTTGTGAGAGAAGTTTAGTCGACGGGTCTGCCATATTGAGATCCGTATGTATTTTGCAAATTTCTATGTCAACGATGCTCTGCATGGAGCTATTCTAGCTAATTGCTCCCACTTTCAATATGCATCCAGATTGAGACTTAGAGTCATCTGGATCAGTGTCAAAATTTGCATCGACGTAACCCTTTACGACGAACCTTTTATCACCTCCATAATCGAGAAACATATCCTTATTCCACTAAGGATAATTTTGACCGCTGTCCAGTGATCTACTCCTAGATCACTATTGTACTCCCTTGCCAAATTCAGTGGTAGGGTATACAATAGATCATGTACACAACATGACATACTTTATAGAACCTATGGCTGAGGCATAGGGAATGACTTTCATTCTCTTTCTATCTTCTGCCGTGGTCGGGCTTTGAGTCTTACTCAATTTCACACCTTGTAACACAGGCAAGAACTCTTTCTTTGACTGTTCCATTTTGAACTATTTCAAAATCTTGTCAAATTATGTACTCATTAAAAAAACTTATCAAGCGTCTTGATCTATCTCTATAGATCTTGATGCTCAATATGTAAGCAGCTTCACCGAGGTCTTTCTTTGAAAAACTCCTTTCAAAAATTCCTTTATGCTTTCTAGAAAATTCTACATTATTTCCGATCAACAATATGTCATTCACATATATTTATCAGAAATGCTGTAGTGCTCCCACTCACTTTCTTGTAAATACAGGCTTCACCGCAAGTCTGTATAAAACTATATGCTTTGATCAACTCATCAAAGCGTATATTCCAACTCCGAGATGCTTGCACCAGTCACATATATTTATCAAAAATGCTGTAGTGCTCCCACTCACATTTTGTTGGCACCTTTAGGATCAACAAAAACCTTCTGGTTGCATCATATACAACTCTTCTTTAAGAAATCCATTAAGGAATGTAGTTTTGACATCCATTTGCCAGATTTCATAAAATGTGGCAATTTGCTAACATGATTCGGACAGACTTAAGCATCGCTACGAGTGAGAAAATCTCATCGTAATCAACACCTTGAACTTTTTTAAAAACCTTTTTTTCGACAAGTCTAGCTTTGTAGATAGTAACACTACTATCAGCGTCCGTCTTCCTCTTGAAGATCCATTTATTTTCTATGGCTTGCCGATCATCAGGCAAGTCAACCAAAGTCCACACTTTGTTCTCATACATGTATCCCATCTCAGATTTCATGGCCTCAAGCCATTTTTGCGGAATCTGGGCTCATCATCGCTACCTCATAGTTCGTAGGTTCGTCATGGTCAAGTAACATGATCTCCAGAACAGGATTACCGTACCACTCTGGTGCGGATCTCACTCAGGTTGACCTACAAGGTTCGGTACTAACTTGATCTGAAGTTACATGATCATCATCATTGGCTTCCTCACTAATTGGTGTAGGAGTCACATGAACATATTTCTGTGATGAACTACTTTCCAATAAGGGAGCAGGTATAGTTACCTCATCAAGTTCTACTTTTCTCCCACTCACTTCTTTGGAGAGAAACTCCTTCTATAGAAAGGATCCATTCTTAGAAACGAATGTCTTGCCTTCGGATCTGCGATAGAAGGTGTACCCAACAGTCTCCTTTGGGTATCCTATGAAGACACATTTTTCCGATTTGGGTTTGAGCTTATCAGGATGAAACTTTTTCACATAAGCATCGCAACCCCAAACTTTAAGAAACGACAACTTTGGTTTCTTGCCAAACCATAGTTCATATGGTGTCGTCTCAACGGATTTAGATGGTGCCCGATTTAACGTGAATGCAGCTGTGTCTAATGTATATCCCCAAAATGATAGTGGTAGATCGGTAAGAGACATCATAGATCGCACCATATCTAATAAAGTACGGTTACGATGTTCGGACACACCATTACACGGTGGTGTTCCAGGTGGCGTGAGTTGCGAAACTATTCCGCATTGTTTCAAATGAAGACCAAACTCGTAACTCAAATATTCTCCTCCACGATCAGATCGTAAAAACTTTATTTTCTTGTTACGATGATTTTCTACTTCACTCTGAAATTCTTTGAACTTTTCAAATGTTTCAGACTTATGTTTCATTAAGTAGGTATACCCATATCTGCTCAAATCATCTGTGAAAGTGAGAAAATAACGATACCTGCCGTGAGCCTCAACACTCATCGGATTGCATACATCAATATGTATTATTTTCAATAAGTCAGTTGCTCGCTCCATTGTTCCGGAGAACGGAGTCTTAGTCATCTTTCCCATAAGGCATGGTTCGCAAGCAACAAGTGATTCATAATCAAGTGATTCCAAAATCCCATCAGCATGGAGTTTCTTCATGCTCAACGCAAACACCAAATAACTTAAATGAATAACCGTATTGCAATAAACATGATCAAATCATATTCATGCTCAACGCAAACACCAAATAACACTTATTTAGGTTCAACACTAATTCCGAAAGTATAGGGAGTGTGCGATGATGATCATATCAATCTTGGAACTACTTCCAACACACATCGTCACTTCACCCTTAACTAGTCTCTGTTCATTCTGCAACTCCCGTTTCGAGTTACTACTCTTAGCAACTGAACCAGTATCAAATACCGAGGAGTTGCTACGAACACTAGTAAAATACACATCAATAATCTGTATATCAAATATACCTTTGTTCATTTTGCCATCCTTCTTATCCGCCAAATACTTGGGGCAGTTCCGCTTCCAGTGACCAGTCCCTTTGTAGTAGAAGCACTTAGTCTCAGGCTTAGGTACAGACTTGGGCTTCTTTACTTGAGTAGCAACTTGCTTGCCGTTCTTCTTGAAGTTCCCCTTCTTCCCTTTGCCCTTTTCTTGAAACTAGTGGTCTTGTCAACCATCAACACTTGATGCTTTTCTTGATTTCTACCTTCGTCGATTTCAGCATCACGAAGAGCTTGGGAATCGTTTCCGTTTATCCCTTGCATATTATAGTTCATCACGAAGTTCTAGTAACTTGGTGATAGTGACTAGAGAACTCTGTCAATCACTATCTTATCTGGACTACTGAATGAATCTACACTCTAAAGAATGTCTATATCCATCCGTATGTAGTCCATATTGAAATTTCTAAATGGACTTATATTTAGAAACAGAGGGAGTACTTCAGTTTGCATGAGAACAAATGTTTTCATAGCGAATAGAAATTTGTCACCAGATGACATTCGTGGAAAATATGTCCAAAAAATAGTTGCAAATTTATCACCAGATAACATTGTGGAAAATAGTTGCGTCCGTACAGTGTGTTCTTCGCCGAATTTGTGTTTGATTTTTTCACTATATATTACTTCTTGCTTGCGCGAGGGTGGTTGTAGATTTGTTATTTTTTTGCCCCGAAAAGAAGGTAGCCGGATTAGTAGTCTAATTGAGTAGATGCTGATGGGGGAGGGTTACTTGATTTTTATTGAGTACATTATGCTCTGCTTTGTGACGAGGTTTGAAATTTGATGGTTCTGATGTGTTATCCATTTCATTGTTTCTGTGCATGTTTACGTTGACCATCGGTGGCGGGAGGCGGCATTGCTGGCGGTCGAAGGGGTGCTTGTGGAAGCAGGTGGAATAGTCAGCAGCTGTGGGGATTCGTTATTCTCCGAGGTTGGCGGGCTCGACGCCAGGCTCAATGGGGCTGCGGGATTGTCAAGCAGGTAAAGTTCGTCAACTCGTCCAGTTTGATGCTTTTCAACTGCTGGATAATTGTTTCGTGCCATGCGTCGTCTTCATGTATTTACTAAAACATTTACTATGCTCTTCTATTTGGAGAAAGAAGCATGGTGCAGCCTACCAAGCTGGGGAGAGCCATATAATGCCCATCTTGGAATTAGCTGTTCGACTGAGATGTGCTGGACAAAAATATTGCCAGTTCCTTTGAGTATGCTTGACTTGTATAATGTGATTTTCATTTTTTTAGAGTGAATTACATATTATATAGATATGCATTATTATGGCTTTAGTAACTGATTTTCTCATGTTTAGAAACATGCGAGGTGGGGGGGGGGGTCTTTGCTTTACTTTGATTTTATATACCTCAATATTTTTTTACATATGTTGCAATCGCAAAAATATTATCAACAAAAAATATTAAAATATTCAAAAATTAAATTACTACTTCCAAATATTTGACTGATTAGTCACCAAAAAAAGAAGATCAAAATCATATTTCTAATTAATAAGGTTGACAAGATATGCATTGCTACGCAGTTAGGAACTAACATGTGAATGGTAATTGTGAGCCGGATGCGCCCTTGACGTTGAGATAGTCGGTACCACAAGAATAAGTAATTCACTGGTAAAAACGGTCGGTACTGTTGCGTGTTGTGCATGGGCATCCTAGAAGTACATGTTTGACACGACCAGTGTTAAACCTCTAAAATATGTATGCCCCCTTGGAACACACGCGCAATTAACAAGACCACTACTACAGAAGATTGTATCTGGAATTTTAAGAAGCCTTCTTCTATTTGCAGGACACCAGACTCTAAACATGGGTGAAGCTGGAGCGACTCAAGATGCACCTTGACTTCTGGTACACTATATGAGTGATTCAAATTTGCTCAAGGTTAATAATAGCTAGCATGGAGCCAACTGGAGGAAGGTAACTCTTGATGCTAAAGTTTACAATCCTCCCAACATCCATTCTTGCCACGGACACCGAATGTTGTGACGTCAATTTGGGAGCCATGGGATGGATCCCTTTCAGAGTGATCTAGACGCCCTCGATGCCTCGACAATTTCACGGGCGTCTGAAGTGTGAACTAAGATCATACTTATATCTGGTCAGTTTAGCGACAAACCCTACATTTTAGTTTTTTGTTATGTGTCCTATATGCACTTTTAGTTTTTTATAGGTGTGGATAACTTCTTGAAAGCTAAATCTGCCCATACTGTATGTGCTTTTCCGCGAGGTAGACTAAATTGGCATCTTGAGGATTCATGCTTCATGTATCATACAAGTGATCCTTTCATAGCTTCATCTGTTGCGCTCTTACATATCGTATTCTGCTATAGAGTATAAATAGTACTCTTCCTTGGAGTTGAATCCATGTATCATGATTTTTGGTTGATACTGTCCTATAGTTCCCCACAAAAAAAGGACTTTGGTTGTGGCTAACTGGGTTCTCTCTGCCTCTCACAAGTTTTGTTTATTACTATACTACTATTATTTAGTTAGATAACTTGGACTGTCTGATAGGAGTTCTTACTCACTGCTAGAGATGCTAACTGATTCTCTTCGGCTCTCACAAGTTTGTCCTTGTGTTATCTCTTATTTAGGGTAAAAATAATGCCCAGAACAAAGAAATTATGTATTGTACTGTACTCATTATTGTAGTTAAAGATTATCTTCAAAATTGATCATCACTTGGGATGCTACCAACTTGCAGGGTTCATGAGACATTAATTTTCCATATTTCATTTCCCTCTTCTTCACTTGTTACAAATGTATCTTTAACATTAGAGTTTAATATTTGTGTTTTCACAGGTAGGAATAGACAGGTAAGATCAGTCACCAGCGATGGAGTCATGAGGTTGTTGACGTCATGCTAAATGTTGGTGTAGGGCCAAAGGAGAAGATATGGTGCAAAATTCTTGAGCTTGACATTATGGTACAATATAAATTTGAGTATTCTTGCCTATCATAGCAGTCTATAGCCTATATCACATTGCAAAATTCCATGAACAATTGGTCCACATTATTTATCTGTTATATTGTTCATGCCCAAGCGTGGATGCAGGTGGATGTGGGCGCCAGGGCCGCCACCAAGGATGTAGGGGTCGCGCCACAATGGCCGAGGATGCGTTAGGCACGCCGAAACTGACGAGGACATGTGAGCCGCACTGCAGCCTTAGTGTTTTTCCTAATTTCTTTAGGTACCCAAGGTTGATTTAATATTCACATGTATGCTGAAATTTTGACACCAAAGAACCAGCAGTGGAGTTATACGAAATTTCTCCCGAGAGCTGTACTACCATTCTTTTTAGTATTGATTGACTAATTCCCATGAGTTGCCCCAAAATTGTAAATATGAATATGGATGATTAATTATGATGCTAATGAGGTCATTGGTTCTCATTAAAATAGCAGCATGAAATAACCCTGCATATATTTGTTGGATTTTAAATTGACCCTTTCAACTCAACTAATTTTTTTATTTCTACAATATTTACTGACTTTTACATCCTGTTTTGCACGCTATGGGGAATGATTGTAGGTATTTATGAAGTAGTCCCCATTAGGTGGACTGGGTGAAAATTGAGAAGCATGATTGTATTTAAGCTCTTAGCAATTTAGAATGTCAATATCTTCGGGCCGCCTTGCAATATTTTAGAAAATAATATTTTTAGGGACATTTTATATTGCCTCACACTAGTAGAAAACAGGGTTTTGGTCACAGGGCAGTATTCACATTAGTCCCGGTCCAGTCACGAACCGGGACTAATGTGAGCATTCGTCCCGGTTCGTGCGGATAAGGCATTAGTCCCGGTTCACCTGGGCCCTTTAGTCCCGGTTGGTGCCACGAACCGGGACTAAAGGGTGCGATGCCCATTAGTCCCGGTTGGTGGCACCAACCGGTACTAATGGGCTTTGAGGCATTAGTACCGGTTCATGGCACGAACCGGTACTAAAGGTCCCATTTTCAAACTCTACCCCCCACCCCCCGGACCGCCTTTTCAGTTTTAGAAAAAACAAAAGAAAATGATGGAAATGTCAAAAAAATAAAATAAAATAAGTTTCCCATGTGATATGTGGTCTAGTTGTTGGGAAAATTAACAAATATGAATTTCGACTCTATTTGCAAAATCTCTCTGGAATTTGTAAAATGGGCATAACTTTTGCATACGAACTCGGATGAAAAAGTTTTTTATATGAAAAATCATCTACTCGAAAAGTTACATCCGAATTTAACCGGGGGAACCCCGTTAAACATTTTCAAAATCCTCAAAAATCTAACAGAAAAAAAGTTACGGGGCTTTTAAGATCTAGAGTGGAAAAATCGAAAAAATTTCAAACTGTGGTCAAACAATGGTCAAACTAATTATTCTAGAATATTAGTGTTACTAAATAATTATTTCAGTTTTTTTGAATTTTGGTCAAATCTGGTCAAACTGTGGTCAAACTAATTATTCAAGAAATATTAGTGTTACTAAATAATTATTGTTTTTTAAAACAATAGTTTCAAAATCAAACAGTGAAATGTGTCACTTCATGCTCAAGCAAAATTCCTGAGGGTTAATAGGATTGACATCTTACTATTGTCAGGAGAACAACAAGTGCAGACTTGGAAACGAGGGAGAATAGAACCCGGAAGTTAAGCGTGCTCAGGCTGGGGGAGTGGGAGGATGGGTGACCGTTCGGGAAGTTAGATGATTTGGAATGATGAGGGGTGATTAGAGATTAGAGGATAAATTGAGCAGTGATGAGGGGTGATGATTAGAGATTAGAGGTTAAAATAATTCAGAAATTTGAAAATAAAAAAAATTCAAAAAAAAAACATAAAGGTGGAGCTCCACGTGGCCGCGGCCTTTACTCCCGGTTCGTGTAAGAACCGGGACTAAAGGGGAGAGGCATTAGTAACGATCCTGAACCGGGACTAAAGGGCCTTACCAACCGGGACAAAAGCCCCTTTTTCTACTAGTGCACCTTGAATTAGGATTATCGTGCTACTGATGAGACTTGAAAGTTCTCACAATGTGCTAAGGACCACCCTCACATTTCGGTTTATTCACCCTTAAATTAGGAAAATGAGAGCTTAAATGCATTATTTTCTTTGGTTTTACCATGAAAGGAAAAAAGAAAAAGAAAAGGTAGTCCGCCCTGACGTGCCATGTTTTCTGAACATGTCCTGATCCAATTCCCTCCCTACATATGGTCTAGGTTGGGGGTTTACGAATAGCTCGGACATATGACGACAATTTGGGGATCCAATTAGGTGGTGTTATAGACTTTTCTTCTCCTTAATCCAATTGTTTATTTTTTAAGTTTGCTAACATGGAAAAAATGTTGTAAACTTGTGACCACATATTCTCTGGGCAAGTTGTAGCCTTGTTATTCACAATTGATGCTGCTGGTGATTCACCCTTATATTTGAGCTTAAAGTCTCCGCTTGGATTATGTTTGGCCCCTAAATACCCCCGTAAAATGATACATACCTTTGGGCGTCATTTTTTCTATAGGCGGAAGTCACGCTGCGGCCAGTATTATACACGTGTATACTGAATCCGGACGAAAAATCTTACACCGATTCCAACCGGGCCCTGAGTGTCTGCTAAATTAGGCTTTTTCTTTAGTTGACAGTGGAATAGGAGGTTGCTTTCCTCTCTTTTATGTCACAATTTATACTACAACACACATTTCCTTTTGAGTATTATGTGAGTTCCATTTGAGCCGATACACCAAATCTGAAGTTACACAACTCTAACCAAACTGAAGAAAATCATCAATGCAATTTTTGTACCACCTTTGTTTTGTGCATCAGACATGATGCATTTTTTGTACCACCTTCTTTGTTTTGTGCATCAGATATGATAAGTCTTTCTATGTATATGATTGAATTATTATATTTATCAAAATACAATGCAAACGAAGTGGATTTCAATTATTTTTTAATCTGTGTTACCGACTACCTTTTATATCCATGTAAAATTTGCCATGCAACCAGTATAAAATTTAAAAAGCCCGTGGCAACGCACGGGCAGTCTACTAGTACACATAACATCCCAAGCTTTTTTGTGTTTACCTTCTTACTTTGCACCGACTGTACAGCCTTGTATATAATGAGTGTTGTTGCATTTTTGCAAATCACTTGGCACGGACGGGTCCAGTCAGTAATTTTTTGACAGCGGTGACTTGACAGGCCCGTCGGCAATTTTTGTGTCGCTTTGTGGACGAGACTCACAGAGCGGCGAGCGCTAGCGACTTTGGCCGGCCCAGTTAGCCGTGTGTCCGCTCTGGGTGTTGTACTGTTTTATGGTTTAAAGATTTTTTTGGTTTCATTTTCAGATGATTTTTCATCCTGCTTTTATTTTACATTTTATACTCAACTGATTCTAATCTTAATATGAAAAACACAAATATATATATATATATATATTTTACAAGTGAATATTTGTATAAATTGAGGATATTCTTATTAAAAATATTATGATTTTTTTATAAAATTGAATATTTTTAGAAAATTATATTTATAATATCTATATAAATTACGTTGATTCTTAAAAAAAGTGTGAAAATAATTTTTAGAAAATATTAAACTTTTTCTATAACAAGAACATTTAGTATATTTCTAGCAACTTTTTAGAAAATTTTAAATATTTTAAAATAATATTAGTAAACCTAAAAAGGAAAAAAGGAAAGAAAAAAAGGAAAAAAGTATACCAGTCAACACGCTTATGTGGCATTTTTGTCAAGTCAACTCTTATGCCCTGGTCCCACATGTGAAAAATGTCATTAAAAGGGGCAAAGCCACCGACCAGTGGTATTTGCTAGTCATTACCCATAAACATGGTGTTTTTTTGCCAAAAATATATCAGAAACCCGTGTTTCCTGCCAACCCAGGCAATGTGTTGGTTCTGCACAATTAACTTTAGTGCGCGTTGCTACCCCTATTAACCTAGCCAATCACTTGCACTTCGTTTACATGGTGTCTCTGGCTATAGTCGTCTCCTGTTATGGAAGATGAGATTTGTGCATAGCAACAATGTCATGCATGTAACATGCCATTAAAACGCAATGCGCCATGTTAACTGCAGATAGGTGAATTTACGAACAGGGTGGTGCAACAATATATCAAATCTATCATTGCAATCACTTTGTTCTATCTGAAATATGAGAAATTTTTAGTTGAAGATTCTGAATGTTCTCACTCAAACCGTTTTTTCTTGAAGGAGTTAGGAAAAGACATTACTGAATATATAAACCTAATTACCACTTATTTGAGTATTCATAATCTTACATATATAGATTTCCCCCCTTTCTCATCTCATCTCCCTCACCGCTCTACCTTGAGAGTCTCTTGTGGGATTGGCCCGGCCCGATCCCCTTTCTTAGCCGGCGGAGGCGATTGTCGGAGTAGAGGAGGGAGAAGCGCACATTGCGGTCATGTATATAGTAGGAGTAGCTTGTGTCTTGCCGATTAGGCGACCTGTGCGGTGTGGAGTGAACTTCACACGGCTGCTTATGAGCAGCTTCCAATGGATAGATTCCACCCCCAAGCTCGTCTACCACGGTGGAAGCCGACGTCAGGCGGCGGATCTAGTAATATATCCTTTAATAAGCTTCGTGGACATCAAATCCGATTTATATGGATGCACCCACTCCATGTCTTCTAGGCCGCCAAGGTGGAGAAGGAGGAGATGACGGTGAGTTCCTTCCTTTTTTCGTTTGATTGCCGCGTCGGAGACTAGTTTCTAGTGCTTGATCTGGAGCACTTGGTGCTCATCTTTAGTGGCTTCTTACAACAGCTTAGGCTGCTCCGCTGCTGATTGTTCTGATTGAAGGGCGGCCCTTTTCCTCCCTTCAATGATGTCGAAAGGGAGGCAGGTCTGGTTTCGTCCCAACGTCCGTCTCTTCTCCTTCCAGTCAACGACAAAGCAACAACGAGATCCCCTTGCAAGTTGTTTGTCCCCGGTGAGGGGTGGTGTTGGTATACTGATGAAGCTTGATGATGGTGGATAATGGTTCACATTGCAACCTTCATCTTGCGTCGAGGGTCTTTTCTTTAAAGGTTTTGGACTGAGTTGTAATTTTGCATTCCATTGGGGTCCTTTCTCAGCTTTCCGGCAATGCAAATCTTAAGGCAGCTGTTCGAGGTCCTTCTGGACCGTTTAAAAAAAACAGTATTCAGCATTTTTCACACGCACGGTTGCCAGAGCGAGAGCTCCACTGCCTGGAGTTCACCATAAAACGCTCCCCCAAGGCCTTCAGTCAACGTCGCCGCTAATCTTGGTTGCAGCGTTTTTGCTTGCAATCATCTCTCTGAATCTTCAGTCTCCACAGATCTCTGAGATTCTAGGCGTTGCGGCTGTGTTCTTCGCGCACCTATTTTTCATCCGCTTTACATCCGTGCTGCACAGGCGCTGTGGAGGATGAATCACAGGTCAGCAATTGACGTGGTGGCAGAGTAGCGCAGCATCGCTCCCTCAGGTAATTAACCTGTGTTTATGCCACACATCAACATACCCCCTTCCCCTTCCTCAAAGTATAGTATCTGAACTTTTTGTGACTTTGTACCAACAAATTGGTAGAAGATTGTGCAACTAATGTTCAAGTAGTCCAAACTAATTTTCAGTTGGTTCTGCTTGTTTGCTAGTATGAACTGAAAATTTAGTTGTCCTCATCACCAACCATCGGTGTTATTCTTGAACTAAATTATCAGTTGATGCACCCTGTTGCAATGTTTTCATCTGTTTTTAGCTAGTATAGAAGATAAAGCGACGTTTCTACTAATGGTAGAGGTTGGTAGACTAGTATTAATAACTTTTCTCCTTATTAATCCTCTAATTTTTGCACTATAGTTTTTCTTGTATCACTTGAAACGCCATTTAGATTCTAGGCATGAAAAAGGATTCACAGCCACAAAAAGAAACTGGTGAAGAATAGAATCACCTCAAAGGAGACATAAATGTAGAGGATATATATATTTTAGAACGAAGACGCTAGGAGCGTCCGGCTTTAAATTAATAAAGCCCACATCATAGGCAGCGTAACAGACAACGTTAGGACCTCGAACACGAGCTCGGAGGCTCAGACATAAGTTTCGAACCAGAGCACGGAGGCTCAGACCACGACGGCTCGGAGGCGCACAAGTCTAGACCAGGCCAGCAGTAGCAAAGGCAAAATACAGGCCCGGAGGCAGAGCATAGAGCACGCAGGCTCGCTCGCAAGACAAAAGGGCCACTTCACGGCGCAGAGGTGGCAGATGGCTCCCTAGCCAAAACGTAGATCTGACGAAGGCGGTCTTGGGCGAGATTCAGTTTTTCAGCATCCTTGCGCTTCGCCAACGGACTCCACTGCTGCAGAAGAAGGTTGCATTTGTAGATAATGTTAGCAGGGTGAGATGGGAAGATACCCTCGATAGCAAGTTTGTTCCTAGTGAGCCAGACTGCCCAGGTCAAGGCGCCGAAACAGCTCCAGAGCACTTGGTTGTTGCCACCGTGAAACGAGCCTAGTATGGTTGCGAGGTCAGACGCTGACCGGGGATCCCAGGAGGAGTTGGCTGCTGCACGGACGGCGCTCCAAGCAAAACGTGCCAGAGGACATTGGAAGAAAACATGGGTCGCGTCCTCCAGGACGTTACATATCGCACACAGACCAGTCGACGGCCCATTGCGTTTGGCGACGTTAGCCGAAGTGGGCAGTCTATTGCGGAACAGTTGCCAGAAAAACACCTTAATCCTGAGCGGAAGGCGCGCGTTCCACAAGCCCTTTGGCACCTGGAAGGATGGGCCCTGGCATAGTTTACGATAAAGGGACTTGACCGAAAACTTGCCAGACGGGGTGAGGGCCCAGGTGACTGTGTCCACCGTCGGCGACAGCGTGACCGGCGCAATGGTATCAAGCAATTCCGTTAGGTGTGCTTGTTCTACTTGCGATAACTCTCTCCAGAAATGCAATGCCGGAGGGGAAGAGGCAAGCGCCGTGGCCACTGAGATCTCCGGGTTGACAGCCAGGGTATAGAGGTTCTGGAAGTCGACCCAGAGGGGATGGGCTCCCACCCAGTGATCCAGCCAGAAGCGAGCCGAGCGTCCATTACCAATGGAGAACTTGGCTCCCAGAGCGAAAGCTGGCCGTACCGCTTGAAGATCGTTCCAGAAAGGAGATCCCCTCGCCACGCCCTCGAAAAAATTCCCGTTCGGGAAGTACTTGGCCCGCAGCCCATAGACCCGTCGCTCCCTGCGAGAGTTTCCAGATCCATTTGCACAAGAGTGCAACGTTCTGGATTCTGGTGTTTGTGATCCCAAGCCCTCCCAGATCCTTGGGGCGGCACACCGCAGCCCACTTGACCATGTGGTACTTGCGTTTTGGTCCCGAGCCTTCCCAAAAGAAACGGGACCGCGGTGTGTCCATCTTGGCGTGTACCCCTTCCGCCAGGAGGAACAAACCCATTGCGAATTGCGGCAGCGAGGAGAGGCTCGCGTTCGTGAGCACTAACCTAGCTGCAGAGGAGAGGAACTTCCCCCTCCACGGACTGACCCGCTCTCCCACCTTGGTCCAGAGCGGCGCCCACCCGTCGATCTTGATGCGTTTGGCATCCAATGGGAGACCTAGGTAGGTAAACGGCATATTGCCAAGTTTGCAATTGAGCAGGTCCGCGATGTGTCTACCTTCATCCGCCTCCAATCCCATGGGCATCACTTCACACTTGTGAAAGTTGATCTTAAGCCCTGACATAAGCTCGAAGCTAATCAGTAAGGCTTTGACCGTAGCCACACTATGGAGGTCGGGCTGGAACAGCAGTAGCGATACGCTGCGTATTGCAGGTGCGAAATCCCCCCTGGGATGAGGTGTCCCAACACCCCTTTAATGTGTCCTGCCTCCGTTGCTTTCCGCAGCATCGCTGCCAACGCATCAGCGACGAAGTTGAACAAGAGCGGCGACATGGGGTCGCCTTGGCGTAAGCCACGCTTGTTCCTGAAGAAGTGCCCTACTTCTCCATTCACCGAGACCGCAGTTTGGCCCCCCGAGACCAATTGCAAGACTCGGTGCACCCATACCGGCGAGAATCCTCGGCTGGTGAGGATCTGCGTGAGGAAGTCCCAATTAACTCTGTCGTAAGCCTTCTCAAAGTCTAGTTTAAGTAGAATCGCTGGTTCGTGTGTGCGCTTAAGCTCATGAAGGGTCTCTTGCAGCGCTAGAGGTCCCTCCAGAATATATTTCCATGTCTGTACTGAGATATCTAGAGCAGAATATTACTGTAAACCTAATTTGTCATCTTGGAACAGCTAGCTGTTTGAATCATGTCGTGTGGTTTATTTCAATACACCGTTTAGTTGTCACCACAATCTGCTCACCATTATATTGATCTTAACACAGTTTCATCATTTACTGGCCAGGTGCACAGGAAGAACTTCGAACCGGTAGCAGCAAGCCAACACGATGATGGAGATCGAGTACTGCTACTATACTACTAGCACATGCAGGAGTGCTTCTGTTTCCCAGCTACTAGTACCTATATGTTGCTCTTGTGAACAAATAATAAGAGATGGACATGTCGTGTGATGTGTAGTTATCTATCTAGTAGTACTCCTTGTAAGCTTGATTCAATGCTGTAACTACGGCAGCAGTTTGGTACTTTGGTTACTCTGAAGTCTGAACCGGACTTGTGGCTGTGCGCATACTATATAACTTGACGTACACGCTGTGATGAAGGGTTTCCATTCTATGTAACCATATGTCATTTCAATGCGCTACTGCTTTATACGTACTTTACTTGCTGGATTTGTATCCGCTGGGTTAATTGCTGGGCGTGAAATCTGACTAGTGTAGCCGCAGCTAGCTAGCTAGGACGGGGGGAAGCATCCGAGCAAGTTCCTCCTGCGCGTGGAGTGGTGTGGCTTCCGGAAATGGGCCTTCAGCGGGCAGAGAGAGATGCATGTGCACCCAGCTCATCAGCATCGAATTGTCACGCGTCCCCTACAATTTGCACATATGTGAGTGTTGCTTCTCAGATGAAGCACAATTTTCATGCGGCGCACAAAAAATGCGGATATTCCGTGTAAGCTATGGCTAGCTGGATATGATAGACATGGATGCATGGTCATGGATGCTACATCGGACTGTTAGTGCTAGCCAAGCATAATTAGCGACCAAATCAACCAATTTTCAGTGATGCTCCTCTCACCTATAAGTCAGTCCGGAGTAAAGATGGACCGTACGTACGTTCAAAGGAGAGACGCCAACCAACCACTAGTCTCTTTCACCTCGCTGCTGCCAGTTATTGACGTTTCACAATTCAGGAAACTGGCACACATGCATGATTCCATGTGCCGCTGTGCTCGCTCTTTCAGGCAGCTAGCATGGTTCCTTTTTCTTCTTCTTCTTTTACTTTCTTGCTTTGCACTTATATTCTGCAGTGTTATTTCGTTATTTGCCTTTTCGTTCTGCTTGATGAAGTCTAGCTAGACATATACGTTTATCATGCAAACTACCCCCTCTCTTAGGGATAGCAGGACACGTGGGTCCCTATACTGACAATTCGGTAAACGCAATACAAGTTATTTATCAGAGAAATATAAAATTAGAATAAAAAACTAGCAAGAAAACCCAAGCATTTGCAAAGCACAGTTATTTACTAGTATTACGTTTACTTGAATTTCTTTTACGAAAAACCACATGAATTTATTCAGAACACACCACAATTTTATATTCCCTCCGTTCCTAAATATAAGTCTTTCTAGAGATTCCAAAATAGACTACATACGGAGAAAATTGAGTGAACTACACTCTAAACTACGTCTATATATTCCATATTGAAATCTCTAGAAAGACTTATATTTAGGAACAGAGGGAGTATTTGTGAAATAATTGAAAAGGTTATTTATCTTTCCGGGAGACATGGGCTTCGTTGTTTATGTCTCACTTTTTCTTTTATTACATTTTTTTTGATAATCATACGACGACTCCGTGCCCCTTCTTGAGAGCAAAGCTTTTGTCGGCTATATTGGTCTGCCTTGTCTACAGGCCATTTTGGCTCTCAAAACATATAAGAAAGATCGTGGATCAATGATTTATGTTTCTGTTTTCTTCACACATTTACAATGCCATGGGAAAGGGGGCGACCATGATCAAAATAAAATTATCACACCTGTGTTGCCGTAAAAAATTAAATCTGTCACGCCTCGATCCCCACATGTGTAAGTCTTGATTGCCACCCTAGAGCACTTATTCCATGTGTCCCCTCCGTGCTAAAAAAGAGGAAATATACGTTTTTTTGTGAAATCAAAATTTGCAAAGTTTGACCAAAATTGTAGGGAAAATTATCAAGAGCTAAATATAGAATTAGTATATAATTGAATACACAATACAATGTATCTAGATAATAAATATTTAGTTGTTGATAATTTTTCCTACAAACTTGCTCAAACTATGAACCATTTGACTCCACACTATATTTATATGCCTGATTTCCAAGTAGACAAGGACCATTCTCTTTAAAAGGTTGGTTGATTCATTAAGAAACACCGGAGGAATTGCAAGTCAACTTTTTTGCATCAACTTTTTGAATACGTGTGAAAAGTTCATTGATGGAATTACCATTTGCTTTCCATACAAAAATAGAGAGTTTAATAATAAATTTAGATTTCTTTCCGTTGATCCTCATTCGTTGGAGTATATATAGGTTTCCACAAATAATTTTGTAATCCACCAAAAATTAAATATAAATCATGTGTTCCCTACTTCCGCTCGCCTATCTTACTCTAATTATCACAGTTGTGTTTTTTATATTTGTGCAATGCAATCCCTATCTTACTCTAATTAATTATGTTGCTTGCCACCTCAATCATTTAATATGATGTGATTATCAATGTATGTTTATAAAAATGGAGAAATATTCTATGTAACTCTTGTGATGAAGTACAAAGCATAAAAGATTCCAATATGTATTGCTTCACTCGTACCACTGTGGTTAATTTTGCTTTTGTCATACGGTACATCCTGACTTACACATGCATATACCACATTCAACAATCGTATGTCAATTATGCTTGCCCAACTTCGCACTTCTTATTATAAGGTTACACTCTTCTCAATCAACCACACCTATGTTGATTCCAGCATCAGTGAACTTCGATGGTGGCCTGATTTTTGCATGTATCCACTAGTCTCTCTTATTGTCACTTCGACTTCCATTGTTATCGTCGAACCCATGCATGTTAATTTATATGCCGAAGGGGCCGATGCATACTGAAATCCATTAGACATTCTATGTTGACATTGGTCATCGGCTACTACATATTATGTTTCCTTGAATTATTTTTTGTTCCGCTTCTCAGTTTTAGGCATTATTTCTTACATACATTGATATCTAATTCCCACTGGTAAATTCTTTTTGCAAAGCATCAAATATGTAACATTTAAATAAATAAATGAAAAGTCAGTGAAAAAGTGCCAATGGATACTCACCTTCGTTGATCAAAGCCAAACCATGAAGTGTTCTTGGTACAAACTTACAAATGAGATTCAATGTGAAACAAAACGCATGAGCAATTAATTATATTTTTGCAAGGAGGATATAATTGGGAATTATGGGAGTTTATATTTTCTGTATCAATCCTTTTTAAATCATCAATATACACATATTTTTCCTTATATTACATGAGTTATGGTTGTGCTTTATTGAAACTTCAATATTCTATGCTTGCATTATCAACATTTTATTTACTTCCCTGTGAATCATATTGGACCAAGCCCAACTCTACACTAACTAGGTCCTCACCCCTCTAGAATCTAAATTATTCTCCATCTCTTTTTTTATTGGGGAATCATGGATAATCCTTGGCATGGGAAATCATGCTTTGAGAGCACCGCGAGTTGAGAGAGTGTGAGTTAAATTAGAAGTCCATGAGCCGTAAACCCGTGAGATGAAAGTTTATCCAATTGCTGACAATGCTCGGATTTGCCATCTCTGAAATGTTGGATGGAGCATCTCCGCCGGCTAAAATTTGAAGTTATTTCACACAATAAATGGTGAAGATATAAAACTTATCCCAAAAATTAGCTTATGTTTGAAATTTATATAGAGTGGGTACATTGTTAATTACCTTTTATTTTTATTCAACACCTATTAACTGAATTTACGGAAGGGAAATCAAAGTGCTAGCTTACGATGCATTCTACTCCCTCCATTCCTAAATGTAAGTCTTTTTAGAGATTCCAATATAGACTACATATGGAACAAAATGAGTGAATCTACACCCTAAAATACGTCTATGTTCATCCGTATGTAGTCCATATTGAAATCTCTAAAAAGACTTATATTTAGGAACGGACGAAGTATCATAGTATGTTTATTTTCTATTTTACTTTCTAAGGGAATCTCTAGCACATCCCCTATTAATCCCCTGAATATTGATGATTAAACTTTCTTGCAGCTAGCCCTTTCCTCAAAACTCAGCACCTCAAATGACACTAGCCCCATATGGAAGTCTCTCTTCACCTTCTTCTTATTTCTTCATTCTTCTTCCTTCTCCCTTATTACTTCTTCCTTCCATAGTCCATGATGGCTTTTGGACGGTAGATGACGTCCAGATCAGCAAAAGTAATTTGATAGAGGCTCATCGAGTGAGGAGTTGAGAAAGTTGCAAAATTAGTCCTCCCCAGGCCATGGCCTGGCTGAATGGGTCCTTCTCATCTTCTAGTGGGATGATGATGTGGTGTAGGACGGAATAATTCATAGGAATTAGCAGTCGCGACCATGTTTCTTCTCCTTTGTATTCGATTTTAGGTGATGTAACTAATTTACGTGTTGTTGCATTTGCACTCGTGGTCGGGTACGACGAGAAGAAGCATCGTTGTGGCCGGAACTACGTGTGGAGGTACGCCGCGTGGCCGACGACGATGGGAAAGATGAGAAAAAGAAAAGCTCAACGGAATTTCGCCGGAGATGATGGAGGAAAGGGATGTAGGGTTGCGAGGAAGGTGGGTTGGAGGTGGCCTACGGTGATGTGGGCATAGTCGTATATTCCCAACCGAGCAAGAGGGAGACATGAGAGGAGAGAGAAAATGTTGAGAGTGTGTCTTCTGAAATAAAAATAGGCCAAAGGGGTATGGTTTGAGGGATGACGAGCTAAATTTTTTAGTCAGCAAAAACACAACTAAGAATGAAATAAAAATAATAAAAATATGGTGTAGCTTTTAGGAGCAAAGAACATTGCTTTAACATAATAATTAAGTTAGCAGCGCTTAAGTAAGATTACACACTCTGCACGAAATACTAGCTGTGTTTACATGGTACTAAACGCTGCTAGAACTCGTACTAGTCGTGTTTCTTTTAATCTAAATGATGCTCGTAGTATTTCTGCATTCTAGTTGTTTAAGCTCAACTCTTTGTCTTTTGACTTCTAATTTGCATGAATAAATAGTTTTAGTGTGTACTTAACTGATTATCAACATAGTAGTTGAAAAGTTCCTAACTTTTTATGGAATATTTCAAATACGACATAATTTTATGTTAGCTTTGAAGCGGGCTGGTGGAAGCACCCATGTTTGAGAGAGATTGTCTTTCATGTGAATACTAGCCGTGCTTCTTGTAAATCAAACACTACTGTTATTATTTCGGTCTTTTAGATGTTTAAGCTTGACTCTTTGTCTTTTGCCTTCCAATTTGTATGAACATATAGTTTTAGTGTATACCTAAGTATTTGTCAACATGGTAGTTGAAAATTTCCACAAAAAATGTGGGATATTTCACACAAGATAAATTTAATGTTATTTTCGAAGGGGGCTGATGTCTACTACACAACCTTCTTCTTGTAGACGTTGTTGGGCCTCCAAGTGCAGAGGTTTGTAGGACAGTAGCAAATTTCTCTCAAGTGGATGACCTAACGTTTATCAATCTGTGGGAGGCGTAGGTTGAAGATGGTCTCTCTCAAACAACCCTGCAACCAAATAACAAAGAGTCTCTTGTGTCCCCAACACACCCAATAAAATGGTAAATTGTATAGGTGCACTAGTTCGGCGAAGAAATGGTGATACAAGTGCAATATGGATGGTAGATATAGGTTTTTGTAATCTGAAAATATAAAAACAGCAAGGTAACTAATGATAAAAGTGAGCGTAAACGGTATTGCAATGCTAGGAAACAAGGCCTACGGTTCATACTTTCACTAGTGCAAGTTCTCTCAACAATAATAACATAATTGGATCATATAAATATCCCTCAACATGCAACAAAGAGTCACTCCAAAGTCACTAATAGCGGAGAACAAACGAAGAGATTATGGTAGGGTACGGAACCACCTCAAAGTTATTCTTTCCGATCAATCCATTGGGCTATTCCTATAAGTGTCACAAAGAGCCCTAGAGTTCATAGTAAAATAACACCTTAAGACACACATCAACCAAAACCCTAATGTCACCTAGATACTCCAATGTCACCTCAAGTATCCGTGGGAATGATTATACGATATGCATCACACAATCTCAGATTCATCTATTCAACCAACACAAAGAACCTCAAAGAGTGCCCCAAAGTTTCTACCGGAGAGTCAAGACGAAAACGTGTGCCAACCCCTATGCATAGGTTCATGGGCGGAACCCGCAAGTTGATCCCCAAAACATAGATCAAGTGAATCAATAGAATAACCCAATGTCACCACGGTTAACCCACGCAAGACATACATCAAGTGTTCTCAAATCCTTAAAGACTCAATCCGATAAGATAACTTCAAGGGAAAACTCAATCCATTACAAGAGAGTAGAGGGGGAGAAACATCATAAGATCCAACTATAATAGCAAAGCTCGCGATACATCAAGATCGTGCCGAATCAAGAACACGAGAGAGAGAGAGATCAAACCCATAGGTACTGGTACATACCCTCAACCCCGAGGGTGAACTAATCCCTCCTCGTCATGGAGAGCGCCGGGATGATGAAGATGGCCACCGGTGAGGGATCCCCCCTCCGGCAGGGTGCCGGAACAGGCTCCCGATTGGTTTTTGGTGGCTACAGAGGCTTGTGGCGGCGGAACTCCCGATCTATTCCGTTCCCCGAAGGTTTTAGGGTATATGGATATATATAGGAGGAAGAAATACGTCAGGGGAGCCATGAGGGGCCCACGAGGGTGGAGGGCGCGCCCCCCTGCCTCGTGCCTTCCTTGTTGACTCCCTGACGTGCACTCCAAGTCTCCCGTATTGCTTTCTTTCCAAAAATAACTTTTCCGAAGGTTTCATTCCGTTTGGAGTCCGTTTGATATTCCTTTTCTGCGAAACACTGAAACAAGGGAAAAAACAGAAACTGACACTGGGCTCTGGGTCAATAGGTTAGTCCCAAAAGTAATATAAAAGTGCATAGTAAAGCCCATAAAACATCCAAGATGGATAATATAATAGCATGAATACTTCATAAATTATAGATACGTTGGAGACGTATCAGCATCCCCAAGCTTAATTCCTGCTCGTCCTCGAGTAGGTAAATGATAAAAGAAATAATTTATGAAGTGTGAATGCTAGCAGGTGCATAAGTTTGATCAATGATAATTTCAATCACCTTTTCTAGCATCATTATATGTCATAACAGTAGCTCAACTCATAGAACTTTGCATGATCAAGTAACAAACCATTCATATGTTAAAGTATAGATCATAAACTTTCTTGAAAGCTAACAAACCGTGTTATTAGTCATCAAACAATTACAATTCATCTTATTTTCAGGAAGAGTCTATGTCAGAGCTTTGATTCAGCAAACTTCACATACTCAACTATCATTTAGTCTTCCATGATTGCTACCACTCAAAGCATATTTTTACAACAAATAGTATTCATCGAGCATAGAGAAAGATAGGGGCTTAATGTCTCGCCTCCCAACCTTTTACCTCAAGGGTGATGTCAACAGTAATAATTCATGCTCAAATATATTTGAATGGCCATATATGCTTAGATCTTTCCATCACATGATGCTTGCCAACTAAAGAGTAGGTTGGAATGAGAAGGAATACTACTGACTCTTGCATAAAAGTAAAAGATAGGCCCTTCGCAGAGGGAAGCAGGGATTTGCAGAGGTGCCAGAGCTCGAAGCTAAACCAGAGATGAAAATAATTTTGAGAGGTATGCTTTCATTGTCAACATAACGACCAAGAGTTCCCAATATCTTCCATACTAGATACATTATAGGCGGTTCCCAAACAGAAAGGTAAAGATTTTACTCCCCCTCCACCAACAATCACACTCCACGGCTTGTCCGAAACAACGGGTGCCGTCCAACTTTAAACAATCCTGGGGGAGTTTGTTTAAATTATTTGCGAATTTGTTTTTGATCTTTTGATCATAGGACTGGGCATCCCAGTTACCAGCCATTTTCTCGTGAATGATGAGCGGAGTCCACTCATCGTGAGAATAACCCACCTAGCATGGAAGATACTGACAGCCCCTAGTCGCTACATGAGCGATTCGGGCATACAAAACAGATTATTATTTGAAGGTTTAGAGTTTGGCACATGCAAATTTACTTGGAACGGCAGGTAAATACCGCATATAGGTAGATATGGTGGACACTCATGGAAGAAACTTGGTTCAAGGATTTGGATGCACAAGCAGTATTCCCGCTTAGTACAGATATTTTGGCTAGCAAAGGATTCTAAATAGCAAGCACCACATGTTAGAGGATCCATAACAATATAACTTCTATACAAATATACCCAAGCATAACTCATTATGTTGTCTTCCTTGTCCAACTTCAACTAATTTGCTCAGGTTTGAAAATAATTAATGGGGCTCACAATCATAGAAGATGTCCAAGATAGTATATTTATATGTGAAATCTCTCTTCCTTCAATATTCTTTCATGAATTGTTCAAGTGACCAATACAATGTTTGCTAACCTTCAATAAATCTACCACCTCTACTTCTTATATGTGAAGGCATTACTCCCCATGGGAAAGGCATATGAAACATATATAATTTCAGATTTATGACATTCAAATCATTCAACCATTTAGTCATAGGATATAAGTGAAGCACACGAGTAAATGACAAACTACTCCAAAAAGATATAAGTGAAGATCAATGAGTAGTTAAATAATTATGTAGCTATGTGAAGACTCTCTCTCATTTAAGAATTTCAGATCTTGGTATTTTATTCAAACAACAAGCAAGGCTAAAGAAAATAAAATGACGCTCCAAGCAAAACACATATCATGTGGTGAATAAAAATATAGCTCCAAGTAAAGTTACCGATGAACGAAGACGAAAGAGGGGATGCCATCCGGGGCATCCCCAAGCTTAGGCTTTTGGTTGTCCTTGAATACTACCTTGGTTGCCTTGGGCATACCCAAGCTTAGGCTCTTGCCACTCCTTATTCCATAGTCCATCGAGTCTTTACCCAAAACTTGAAAACTTCACAACACAAAACTCAACAGAAAATCTTATGAGCTCCGTTAATATAAGAAAATAAATCACCACTTCAAGGTACTGTAATGAACTCATTTTTTATTTGTATTGGTGTTAAATCTACTGTATTACAACTTCTCTATGGTTTATAAACTATTTTACTAGCCATAGATTCATCAAAATAAGCAAACAACACACGAAAAACAGAATCTTTCAAAAACAGAACAGTCTGTAGTAATCCGTATCAAACGCAAACTTCTGGAACTCAGAAAAATCTACCAAAATAGGAAGACCTAGATAATTTGATTATTGATCTGCTGCAACTGGAATCAGTATTTTATCACGTTCTGGTGATTTTAAACAATTGTTTTCGTGAACAGAAAGTTTCTGGAATTTTCAGCAAGATCAAATACTATCATCCAAGAAGATCCTATAGGTCTTACTTGGCACAAACACTAATTAAAACATAAAACCACATCTAACCAGAGGCTAGATGAATTATTTATTACTAAACAGGAACAAAAAGCAAGGAACAAAAATAAAATTGGGTTGCCTCCCAACAAGCGCTAACGTTTAACGCCCCTAGCTAGGCATGGTGATTTCAATGATGCTCGCATAAAAGATAAGAATTGAAACATAAAGAGAGTATCATGAAGAATATGACTAGCACATTTAAGTCTAACCCCACTTCCTATGCATAGGGATTTTGTGAGCAAACAACTTATGGGAACAAGAATCAACTTGCATAGGAAGGTAAAACAAGCATAACTTCAAGATTCTAAGCACATAGAGAGGAAACTTGATATTAGTGCAATTTCTACATGCATATATTCCTCTCTCATAATAATTTTCAGTAGCATCATGAATGAATTCAACAATATAACCATCACATAAAGCATTCTTTTCATGATCTACAAGCATAGAATTTTTATTACTCTCCACATAAGCAAATTTCTTCTCTTTCAGAATAGTGGGAGTATCATAAGAGACTTGAATACTATAAATTGTTTCCACATTAAAAGAGTAATGTTCAGAAAAAGGGTAATCATAATCATGACAAGTTTTATAAATATAATCATCACTACTTTTTATAGCATAAGTTTCATCACAATAATCATCATAAGTAGCAACTTTATTCTCATCATAATCGATTGAAACCTCTTCCAAGATAGTGGACTCATCACTAAATAAAGTCATGACCTCTCCGAATCCACTTTCATAAATATTATAAGATTCAATATCCTCCAAAATAGTGGGATCATTACTTCCTAAAGTTGACACTCTTCCAAACCCACTTTCATCAATATAATCATCATAGGTAGAAGGCATGCTATCATCATAACAACTTTGCATATCAAAACTTGGGAGGCTAAAAATATCATCTTCATTAAACATAGCATCCCCAAGCTTGGGACAAACATTAGTTTCAGCAAATATATTCTCAAATGTGTCATCCTCATCAAACATAGCATCCCCAAGCTTGGGCCTTTGCATATCATTAGCATCATGGGTATTCAAAGAATTCATATTAACAACATTGCAATCATGCTCATCATTCACATATTTTATTCCAAGCATTCTACAGACTTCTTCTTCTAGCACGTGAGCACAATTTTCCTTTCCATCATTCTCACGAAAGATATTAAAAAGATGAAGCGTATGAGACAAACTCAATTCCATTTTTTTGTAGTTTTATTTTATAGACTAAACTAGTGATAAAACAATAAACAAAAAGATCCGATTGCAAGATCTAAAGATATACCTTCAAGCACTAACCTCCCCAGCAACGGCGCCAGAAAAGAGCTTAGTTGACGGGGTGTGAGTGCCACTTACCTAGCCTCCCCGGCAACGGCGCCAGAAAAGAGCTTGATGTGTACTACACAACCTTTTTCTTGTAGACGTTGTTGGGCCTCCAAGTGCAGAGGTTTGTAGGACAGTAGCAAATTTCCCTCAAGTGGATGACCTAAGGTTTATCAATCCGTGGGAGGCGTAGGTTGAAGATGGTCTCTCTCAAACAACCCTGCAACCAAATAACAAAGAGTCTCTTGTGTCCCCAACACACCCAATACAATGGTAAATTGTATAGGTGCACTAGTTCGGCGAAGAGATGGTGATACAAGTGCAATATGGATGGTAGATATAGGTTTTTGTAATCTGAAAATATAAAAACAGCAAGGTAACTAATGATAAAAGTGAGCGTAAACGGTATTGCAATGCTAGGAAACAAGGCCTAGGGTTCATACTTTCACTAGTGCAAGTTCTCTCAACAATAATAACATAATTGGATCATATAACTATCCCTCAACATGCAACAAAGAGTCACTCCAAAGTCACTAATAGCGGAGAACAACGAAGAGATTATGGTAGGGTACGAAACCACCTCAAAGTTATTCTTTCCGATCAATCCATTGGGCTATTCCTATAAGTGTCACAAACAGCCCTAGAGTTCGTAGTAAAATAACACCTTAAGACACACATCAACCAAAACCCTAATGTCACCTAGATACTCCAATGTCACCTCAAGTATCCGTGGGAATGGTTATACGATATGCATCACACAATCTCAGATTCATCTATTCAACCAACACAAAGAACCTCAAAGAGTGCCCCAAAGTTTCTACCGGAGAGTCAAGACGAAAACGTGTGCCAACCCCTATGCATAGGTTCATGGGAGGAACTGGCCGCAAGTTGATCACCAAAACATACATCAAGTGAATCAATAGAATGACCCAATGTCACCATGGTTATCCCACGCAAGACATACATCAAGTGTTCTCAAATCCTTAAAGACTCAATCCGATAAGATAACTTCAAAGGGAAAACTCAATCCATTACAAGAGAGTAGAGGGGGAGAAACATTATAAGACCCAACTATAATAGCAAAGCTCGCGATACATCAAGATCGTGCCGAATCAAGAACACGAGAGAGAGAGAGAGAGAGAGAGAGAGAGATCAAACACATAGCTTCTGATACATACCCTCAGCCCCGAGGGTGAACTACTCTCTCCTCGTCATGGAGAGCGCCGGGATGATGAAGATGGCCACCGGTGAGGGATCCCCCCTCCGGCAGGGTGCCGGAACAGGGTCCCGATTGGTTTTTGGTGGCTACAGAGGCTTGTGGCGGCGGAACTCCCGATCTATTCTGTTCCCCGAAGGTTTTAGGGTATATGGATATATATAGGAGGAAGAAATACGTCAGGGGAGCCACGAGGGGCCCACGAGGGTGGAGGGCGCGCCCCCCTGCCTCGTGCCTTCCTCGTTGACTCCCTGACGTGCAGTCCAAGTCTCCCGTATTGCTTTCTTTCCAAAAATAACTTTTCCGAAGGTTTCATTCCGTTTGGACTCCGTTTGATATTCCTTTTCTACGAAACACTGAAACAAGGGAAAAAACAGAAACTGGCACTAGGCTCTGGGTCAATAGGTTAGTCCCAAAAGTAATATAAAAGTGCATAGTAAAGCCCATAAAACATCCAAGATGGATAATATAATAACATGAATACTTCATAAATTATAGATACGTTGGAGACGTATCAGGGGCCGACGGAAGTGTCCGGCTGTTTTGAGAGAGATGGTAGAGTGTTGTCATTTGTTGGCAACAAAAATTTGTATAGACATAGTATGTACCATTTTACTTTTACATATACAATTATGTATTTATGTGAGCTTGCTAAGAAATTTTAAAGCCACTTAATATAAAAATTACCTTACCAGCATTCCGAAGAAACTAAATGTCACTTGAGCGAATACTAGCCGCGTTTCAGGTAGGCGAAATGCTGCTGGCGAAATGCTGCTGGTAAAGTTTCTGTATTTTAGGAGCTTAAGCTCAACTCTTTGTCATTTTAGTGTATACTACAAAATTCAAACACAACAACTCTATATATAAACTACACATATCTCTGCACATAATAAAACTGGCAGCATCCGACTTCAAGCAGCATGTTGCCATGTTTTGTACTACCAATGACGTTCAGTTTAACTGAACCCTACTAGAAGTTTTTGGGTTGTATTTGCATGTAGGATGCACCACACTAGCAGCGTCCTAACACATACACGCTGCTAGTACTTCAGTGTATGTGACATTCAGTTCCTAGCCGAACGCTGGTGGTAATATGACAAATTAGTTGACGTGTTCGCTTTTTGTTGGGACAAACCCACCGTCGACATATACCGAACCGCCCTCCTGCGACGAACGTTGGACGAAGGTAGAAGAAGATGAACAGAATTTTCCGGCGACAAACGCCCCGGCCGCCGACGGTCTGTATGTTGGCTTCTATTCAACTCAACTACTAATACACATGCATGGAGGTACACACGCACACACGCAGCACAACCCCAGAAGAACTCTCACATCGACCAGGTGCATACCACGGTCCTGATGGGGACTACATCATCCTTAGCCCCCCCCGGCCCCCACCTCGGCTCGGCACATACCGTCACCGTGGCGCGGCAACAGACCGGCGTGCTGAGCCGGTCACCACCACCGCGGGTCATTGTCGTCACGCGCTCGCCACACACTGCAGATGTGCCACCTTGGCCTCCATGCCTGCCGCGCTCGCCGCGGACTCACTGCGCGCCACCTCCGTGTCCGCCATGACAGCCACAGCGCCGCGCACCTCCATAGGCTGACACACAGCCAGGAGCTTCGCGTAGCCGCCGGTGAACCGTCACCACCGGCACGGCGAACTCCGCCCAAGACAACCAAGCTCATGATACCAAATGTTGGGACAAACCCGATTGTTGAGGATATAGACCTTAGAGGCACCCGCCAGGAGGGGCCGGGTTACTCTAATGGTCATTACCAGAAACCCGGAGCCAAGCTTGAAGACGGTGGGCCAGAGATGGGCTTAAGACCCGGATATGGCTTAAGGCCCGTAGTTACAATCATTATTATGGTAGAACTTGTAGTGCAAGGCAAATATGATTGAGAGTCCGAGCCGGACACTCTTATGAGCCGGCCGGGACTCTGAGGGCTGCTGGGCGTCAGCCTCCCTATATAAAGGGACGACCCGGCAGCGGTTTAGGGACAAGAACAATCTCATCGAGAGCCGGGCATAACAGTTTAGCTCCCTGGTGATCGTAACCCTAATCAATACCACCTCAACTGGACGTAGGCTTTTACCTTCACCGAAAGGGGCCGAACCAGTATAAACCCTCGCGTTCCTTGTCCCACATTAACCCCTTCAAGCTTCCTAGTTGCGATGGCTCCACGACTAAGTCCTAGCTCGAGGACATCTGCCGTGACAATTCCACGACAGTTGGCACCCACCGTGGGGCCAGCGCACGGTGGATTTGAGGTCTTGAAGGGCAGCTTCGAAGGGCTCAAGGGATACGCTGTGGGCCGGATGACCAAGAGTCGTCGCGGCAAGCTCTACATCGACGATGCGAACTAGGGCCCCGACGCCGGTTCAATTGAGTACGGGTACCGGGTCCCCTTCGGCGGAATTCATGTTTTCATTGGCAAGATTGGTGAACCGGGCCCTGAGCCGGGTCTCTGCGCCGATCTCGTCGAGACAGCTCAGCTTGCGCGACCCGCCCGGGCCCGGCCTGCCTTAAAGCATGCTTTTGTGGGGTGTATGGAGGACTCTCTGATCGATCTGGATCTGGTGATGAGACGGCCGCCGGCTCTGACGGCGAGTCGGCCACCGATGAGTCAAACTCGTTGTACCAACTTCAGGATGGCAGGCTCATGGGTTGTTCCGATGGTGACAATATTTCGGACCTATTTGAGCCGCCAAGTCAGGTTGGAATTTTTATGGCTGGTGCGCAGCCTGTTCAGAACCCCGCTGCTGGAGCGGGAAACCCGGTGCCTTCTCCGGCTCAGGTGCTGATGGATCTCACGGACAAGTTGACGGCCCTGCTAACCGCCACGGTTGACCCGGCAGATCAAGCTCAGCATGATGCAGAGGTGGCATAGTTAAAATTGGATCTAATGAAAGCTAAAGAGGATCTCGCAGCGGAAGGGATCAGGCTGGCTGCGGAGAGGGCGGCTCTCGATGCCCAAACCCAGCTGATTCAGGCGCAGTCCTTCCAACTCACGATGGATCAGAACGCGGCCAATGAGGTCATGAGAAGGAGGCATCAAAAGGCCCAATCTCGACTCCCTCCGGTTTACGATCCACGCAACCTCTTCAACACGCCAGGTGCAGGGTCTAGTAACCCGCCAGGGGTCATAGCGCCCGGGTCTGGACCCCTTATTCAGCCACGAGTGATGGGGCCTCCCCAGGTGCCCCCTGCCCCGCCTCAGTATGTGCCAATACCCCCGGGTCATTATAATAACCCGCTGGAGAACATGGTCGCTGCGGCAGCACGGCTGGCGGCTCTCCCAGTTGACGGCGACTCTCCGACGGCTATTGAAACCCGCCGGGTCAGGGAACTCCTGCAGACAGCACTGGCGCAGCAAGAGGCGTACTCCTACAGCCGGGACAGGATCCACTCGACCCCTCGTCCGGGCCATAGCCCGAGTTACAGCCGGCACATGGTCTCAGCAACCGGCTCAAGTAACGTCCGACGCCATGACCCGCCCCCTGGCCATGGCCCGGCTCATAATGGAGCCTTTTACGCAGCAGACCAGGACAAAGCGCGGCAAGAGGCGGAGCAAGTACCTCAATTGACGGCTTACCAGACCCCCCCGGCTTATCCGACGACTTCCGTTGACGTGGGTATCCCTACCAGGATCGGGGGTGTCCCTTGTTTAGTGCCAGCTATCCGTAATGAACGTCTACCTAAGGACTTCAAGGGCCCTAGGAAGGTGCCTAACTACACAGCTGACTTACAACCCGCAGCCTGGATCGAGAGTTATGAGATGGCTATGGAGCTGCTGGAGGTCAGTGAGGCGGCCATGGCCAAGTATTACACACTACTAGGAAAAGGCCTACTAATGGCGCACCTAATTTGGCCATTAATGGCGCATTAGTGATGCGCCATTAGTAGCACGCCATTAGTATATTTTACTAATGGCGCACCACTGGTGCGCCATTAGTATCTGGTGCGCCATTAGTATATACAACAGTGCGCCATTAGTATGCCTCCCAGGGTGCCATCTATACCCAGGTGCTTTGGCATACTAATGGCGCACAGCAACGGGATGCGCCATTAGTAACTTCGGCATACTAATGGCGCACTGTTTAGTGATGCGCCATTAGTATGCTCTGGCATACTAATGGCGCACTATGATGTGATGCGCCATTAGTATGAATATTAGGTTTTTTTTATTTTTTAGTTTTCTGTTTTTTGCACAGGTTACAAAATGTATAATTGGACAAAATATACACAGCACACATCAACAATAGATTCATCGAATACAATAGAAGATTATACAATTCATCATTTTAGTCTCCGAATACAATTCATCATATTAGTCTCCGAATTGAAAAGACCGAACAAAGATAGAACATTATATTACAAGTCTCGAGACCGCGAGTTTGTCTTCACATTACAAGTCGATATCGATCATCTAAACTACCATCACATAGAAGAGAGCTGCGGTCATCACGATGAGCATCATCACGATGAAACTCGTCTTCATCCGGTTCCTCCAACGCTCCCTCCCCTCTCCCGCTAGATAGCGGTCGTATCTAGATTCGGCCTCGGCCCTAGTGGCGTACCCTTTGTAACTGTTACCGCTGAATCAGTGAACCTGTCTCCGACACTCCTCCCAGTCGTCGTAGACTCCGGGAACCTTACCCTTGTACACGACATACCACGGCATCGCTATGCAGTAGCCAAACGAAACGTTAGTACCAATTCACAGACAATACATAAGCAATATATAAGTATGCAACAGAACGATCGGAAGAGAAAAGCAAGACATTAATAGCATCGATTACATCTAAGTTGAACGACTCTCGAAACCAAAGAGACATACTACAAGTTCATTAAAGTTTAATTACAACATGAGCCAATCGATGTTTCAGAACTAGACACAGCATCACTGCTTTCGACTCGACTCAAGGGACCGGAGCGTGGATGAAGCCGCCGTCTATCGTGGGAGTCATGAAACAACGGGCGTTGTCAGCCTGCATTTGTAGGATTGTGTCGATGTCACTGTTGGACGGTTGATTTCTGAGGTAGAACTGCCCCGAGGTACGAAGGACATCTTGATGGATGATTTCCGCAAACTCCGACTGGATGCGAAAGAATTCTTGTCTGATGTCCGCGTCCTGGATTGCCCCCAAGCTTGCGGCCCAATCTTTGAGATTATTTGGTAGGAGAAGGTGATTATGGTCCCGCACGATCGCCCGCATGTGATGGATGGCGTAGTAGGCATCCTTCTGACCACCAGGCGGCTGCTTGACGCAGCAGAACGTCGTATTGTGGGAGAACACGTGCTTGCCGTACTTACGAATAGGCCTGGTGAAGGTGCCTCCAGATTTGACGTAGCCGGGGAGAACATCATCAAGAACCTTCTTGACATTTGTGTAGTCTACGTTCGACTGACGGTCCGGGTCGAAATACGTGGCCATGGAATATTTGGGGCTTAGGAGGATGAGCGTGCAATGTGTGTCACTGCAGAAAACACGGAATGTTAAAAGAAAAACGATCGAAATCTAAGAATTCATATGTTACGGGGCGGTTGAGGGGAGGACTTACTCGGGAAAGTAAGGCACGAGGAAGTTGTCCTTATCTTGGTTTGCCAGAATGACGCCTTCGAGGTAAGAACTCGCGACTTGCCGGTCCCCAGCGCTGCCCAAGATCTTGGCACACATGTAGAAGGGGTCGACTATCACGATGTCCGGGGTCTTGTCGCGAATGATCCGCATCTCCATACTCAGCGAAAATAGCCGAACGAAGGTGTAGTGCAGCGGATGAAGGTTCAACATAGCGTGGATGTCATCAAACCGCAGGACGATCGTACCCCCGATGGAGTTATCCACAAAGCCCTTGCCCTCTGGCACCTTGGCCGCGAAAACCGGGTATGCCAGATCCTTCTCTCGGAGACGCCGCTTCTCCAAAGAAAGCACACTGTCATGCAGACTCCACATAGCACCGGTTGCAGCATCGAGCATATTTCTCGGTAGCATCGGCCTACCCGCCACATGCACCCTCCTCGAGATATCCGCAGTTGAAGGTGGCCCGTCCTGAGCACGGATCGTACTCGGTGCAGGCTGGCCCGCACCCTTGTTAGTCTTTCTTTTGCGTGCCTTCTTCTTGATATCCTGTAATGGGACCGAGTTTTGCTCACAGACCGCCTTCTTGAGTGTGTTGGGGCTGATCATATTTGGCACCTCGCCTATCTGAGGCTCGGTGAAGTCGGCAGCTGGAGGCGTCTCCTGAGAGCTGAACTGCAGATGACGCCTGTTGCAACTTGGCTTCTCCGCGGTACCAGCTAGATCGCACACGTCTTTTGTTGGGTTGGGTTCTTGAGAAGGAGGCCCCATGAAGTCGCCACCGTCCCCATGATCGGCAAAGTACTGATCGACGTTGGCAAATGTATCGTCGTCGTCGTCGTTCTGATCCTGTGCCATATGCATGTTTGGATCCAGTGGCATAGGGATGTCCGGCACCGTTGCGGCGGTCTTGCCATGGGGCCGACTTGGCGCCGGCACGACTGGCGGTGTTGTCTTTGGGGTGGTGTCCCCCGCCCCCAAACGAATCTGGCTCTTCGGCCAAAGCAGGGGCCAGCTCAGGCAGGCGCTGAGGTTCATCACGTCATCATCGTCGGCCCCCATGGGTCGAATCGGCGGTAACACCTCGTCGCAGCCTGGCAGCACCCGAACCAGTTGAACCCTAAACAAGTTGGGTGGCATCTGGGTACCGTGGAACAAGGGGTTGCCCGGTTGAACGATTTTGCCCTTGGCGACATCGACCAACTCGTTGTTCACGAAGTGCAGGAGAGTGCACGGAACGTCGGCGGCGCCCTGCGAAAACATGTAGGGCGTTAGGGATGCCCAGTCAAAGGCAAGGAGATGAAGTCCTCGGCCGAGAGAGGCTTAATTAGTTACCGTGATGATGGCGTCGAGCTCGGCTAATGTCGAGGCACCGCCAACGGCGGGCGTGCAGTTGACGGAGGGGCCGCTTGCTGCAGAGGTGCCGGCCGGCGTACACCCAGGTGCATTAAGCTCCCGTGCTGGCGTCGGAGACACCAATGCCGCCTCCGCCGGAGACACCAATGGCCCCACCATCGCGTTCAGTGAGTTGCGGGCCGTGAAGCTAGGAATCGGGGGCGGCCCCTGTTGGCCGCCCGCAATCCACGCACTAATCCCCTGGATCAAGGTAGGCACAATGGCGGTGATCGTCGCTCCGAGTTGTTGTTGCACTTGCTCTTGGACAATCTCTGGAATCCGCGCCACCTATGCCCTGAGTTCTTGAACCTCGCGCGCCTGGCTTTCCGAGCTGGTCTTTTTCTCCTTTCGCCCAGCAGTGTCATAGTATGACGACCATTTTGTCGACAAGCCTTTGCCGGCCACACGACCAGCTGACGTCGGCTTACTGAGCTTATCCTTGTTCTTCATTACATTCAACGCCCTATTTAGAGTGGTGTCCCAAGGGTTGCTCTTAGTCGACCCCGCGCTACTGCTTTCAGTCGCCTGCGGAAGGAATGTGAACCATTTAGAAATTTGGCTTCATTAATTAGAATGCAACCATATGGAGCTAATTACGAGGGGGTGTATTCCTTACCAGAACAAGCTCAAGCGCCCTGGTCTTCGGATCCGTGGTAAGCTCCTTTGTTTTCGGGTCCTTCTTGTACCGGGCCCTGACAAAGTTCCTGGTCTGCTTGTCACCGTATTTATCGAAGAGGGGCGGTAGGCCTTGCTCGGCACGGTCCGCCTCCTCCTTGTCCCATATAGGCTCCGCCACTCTGTAACCGCCGGGACCGAGTGTGTGTTCCCCTAAGTTCAGCTCCCGCATTTCTTTCCCCCACTTACTTGATTTGGAGTTTGCGGTGCTCGAGCAATTGATCTTGAAGTCGTTGTAGTCATCTTCGGTGATCGAAGGATTTTTCTCCTTGATCTTCTCATAACTCTCACCTTTCTCGATCATTCTCTTCACATTGCTTTTCCAAGTAGACAGGGCCTTGCTCATCTTCGTGAGGGCAGCATTGTTCACTTTATTCCCTTTGAGGCTTGTGTTTTCAAATTAAGCGGGGAACTTGTATCGTTCGTGCAGCTTCGTGAAGAGGAGGTTGCGCAAATTCCCTCGGTCAGGATGCCTCAGGTTCTCGGTGTTGATCGAGACGGTGCTCCGGAGAATGCACCCGAGCTGAAGCGAGTACCCCTTGACTATTCGTTCGGGCGCCGTTGGATTCCCGTCGGAGTCCACTTCAGTAACTTCCTCCTTGAGGGTGTGGAGCACGGTCGGGCGCCGGTCCTTCCGTTGCCTCTTCGGTTGGCTGCCATCTGTGCGTGCGCCGCCATCATCAGTGGTGGCATCCTCGGCGGCACCATCAGTGGTGGCATCCTCGGCGGCACCATCAGTGGTGGCATCAGTGGGGTCATCCTCGGCGGTACCACCAGTGGTCTCAGGATCGGTGGGGAAGGCGGCGTCCTCATACAAGTGAGGTTGTTCCTCCATCTCCTGGGACAGCATCCAGAATGGCTAAAAAACTCTGTTACCGCAAAAAAAACCGTTACCTCTGCCTTTTTTATTCCATGGTTTTAGTCCAGCATGAGCATCCTATCTGGACAGTGAGGTTTTTTCTTTTGACACACCATACACGAAGAACTATCTGGACAGGTAGTTGCTACTAACTGGCAAGCAGGCTTCTAGGTTGCTGCATGACCAGAAACGTCGGCAGGGAAAAATGGAGGCCGGGGTGGGTTTACAGTGTAAATCTACTTAGAATTATAGTGTAAATTAAATCCACTGGATTATAATTACAGTGGAACTCCGGTAAGAAAAACACTATAAATCCAGTAGGAATTACAGTGTACATCTACTTAAAATTGTAGTGGAACTCCACTAAGAAAAACATTGTAAATCCAGTAGGAATTACAGTGTAAATCCACTTACAATTACACTGTAAAAACATGAATTACACTACAAATCCAAACAATGAGAAGTACAGTGTAAATCTACTAGGAATTACACTATAAATACAGACAGAAATTACACTGCAAACCCAAAAATGACAAGTACAGTGCAAATCTACTAGGAATTACACTCTAAATCCAGACAGGAATTACACTGCAAATCCTACAAGGTTTACACTGTAAAATCCATTGAGAAATGCAATCACAATTCCCAAGGCGACCAGCATACCAATCCTGACAACAAACCATTGAGAATTACAATCCCCATCTCATAGACTGATAGAACTCACAAATTAAAGGAGGGATATGATAGGTACAGAGAACAGGGGAGAAGGTTCAGACTAAAACTCACGCATCACACACGGCATGCCAAGCTAAAAAAAAGCGCACACACCCTGTAATGTTGGCGCATCAGGAATCCAAAAGCGAAGTTCAGAGACAGATTGTTGTATTAGGAGCAGAGAGGGAGAGGTGGGAAATGGAGGCGGGGGTGATTTGGATGGGGTACCTGCGGGCGTAGAAGACGGGGGCGTCGTCGGGGACGAAGACGTCGACGCTGTGGATGTTGGTGGTGGTGCGACGAGGTCCGGGAGGCGACGAGGTCCGGGTGGTGGTGGTGCTCCGAGGAGACGAGGAGAGCGGCGCCGAGGAGACGAGGACGACGGGGCGGCGGGGAGGCGGCGTCGGGAGAGGAGAGGGCGGCGTCGCGGCGTCGGGGCGGAGACGAGGACGACGGGGCGGCGTCGAGGTGGCGGGGCAGCGACGTCGGGAGAGGAGAGGGGAAGGGGATCGAGGGCGAGGGCGAGGGAGAGAGGGGATAGGTTATCCAACAGGTACATGCATACTAATGGCACACCTCACCCTGGTGCGCCATAAGTACATCCATACTAATGGCGCACCTCACCCTGGTGCGCCATTAGTATTTTTTTTATTTCTGCTCGAGCCAACAGGTTATCTTCCACCTTACCTGATCCACACCAAGTTCCCTCTACTAGCTCGACTGGTCAGCAGCCAGTTCTCACACCAGGACAGTAATGCCGGTGGAGCGGGGGAGGGTGCACGGGGTGCGGGGGGCCGGTGGACCGGGGGGTGCTCGGCGGCGAGGGGGACCGGATCTGGCGAGGTGGGATAGCTAGCGATCGAGATGGAGGGGGATCGAGATCGAGTGTCCATGAAATTTAAAAATATTCATGATAGTTCAAAAACTGCCCATGAAATACAATCGAGAAATGAAGGCTACGATTTAAATACAATCGATCTTAGCTAGCTATCTGTTCACAATCTTCTTGCCCTTCTTTTTCGCAAATGGAGTTCTTCTGTGGAACGGACGTCCTTTATGTAGGGTGGTCCTGCTTCTTCTTGTGGTGTATGCTGCTACTTCATCATCGTCGTCATGTTCGATTCTCGGGTCGCCGTACTTGTCGAAGTCTTGCTCATTGGCTACTCCATCCATTCCGATGATCTTCCTTTTGCCTCTCCTCACGACAACACGACTGGGCTTTGACGGGTCGGTAATGAAGAAGCATTGGTCCACTTGGGAAGCCAGTACCCATGGCTCATTTTTCGCGGTGACGTTTGCGCCTGCGGTCTTGGATTTGGCTTCGGGTATAACCATGGTGGTGAAATACCGGTCTTCTTTTAGGACGCTCTTGGCCCATCTGACACGGAACATCGGGACCTTCTCTCCAGCGTAGCTCAGCTCCCAGATCTCCTCGATCCTTCCGTAGTATCTGTCCTTGTCGTTACCGGTGTAGGATTCCATCGTTACCCCGGAGTTCTGATAACCATCGCTCTTCATGTCCTTGGCCTCGGTGTAGAATGTGTAGCCGTTGATATCGTACGCCTCATAGGTCATCAGGTTGTGCTCGGCGCCCTGTGACAAGGCGAATATGAGTTGTTCTTCCGCGGAAGAATCCTCATGTAAAGGGTACGACAGAAGCTTCTGCTTGAACCAACGCGTGAAACATGAGTTGTGCTCTTTGAGTATATCTCCGTCCGTCCTCTGTTGGCCTCGGTCATTGTACGTCTTCTTAATAAAGGTTTTGTGCTCTACCACCCAAGGATCGACCACGTCTATGTGTTGTAGCGCGACTAGGTTTGCTCTTTCAAAGTCGGCGAGTCGACCCTCGAAGTCGACATGCATTTCGCGGCGACCCTCACGGTGACCCCATCCAGCGAGCCTGCCGAGGTGCCTGTTGACGGGCAGACCAACGGGGTTCTCGATGCCTAGATAATTCGTGCAGTAGGAGATGCACTCTTCGGTCAGAAAGCCCCTGGCTATGCTTCCCTCTGGACGTGACATGTTGCGAACGTATCCTTTGATGACACCATTCATCCTTTCGAACGGCATCATGCTGTGCAGGAACGTCGGCCCGAGTTGGATGATATCGTCCACGATATGGACCAGCAGATGCACCATAACGTCGAAGAATGCGGGCGGGAAGTACATCTCAAGCTCGCATAGTATCACCACGATCTCTTCCTGTAGCCTTCTGAGTTGCCTCACGCCAACAGACTTCCGAGAGATGACGTCGAAAAAGTTGCATAGGCCAAATAGCGTTTCACGGACGTGCGCGTCCATGATCCCACGGATTGCAACTGGAAGTATCTGCGTCATCAGCACGTGACAGTCGTGAGACTTCATCCCGCTGAACTTCAGCTTCGCTAGGTCTAGGTATCTGCTTATCTTCCCCGCGTAACCGTAAGGAAGTTTTACTCCTACGAGGCAGGTGAAAAACTGCTCGATCTCCTCCTGACTTAGAGTGAAGCACGCGGGAGGGTAGTCATTTCCGGTCTTCTTGGCCTTTTTGCCTTTGCGACGACTTTCCGTGTCCTGCTTCGCCTCATCATCATCATCATCATATATAGCGTGAAGCTCCTGCCTGATGCCCATTGATTTCAAGTCTGCCCTTGCTTTCGGCCCATCTTTGGTCCTCTCTGGCATGTTGAGCAGGGTACCAAGCAGACTCTCGCACACGTTCTTCGTGATATGCATGACATCAAGGCTGTGAGGCACACGGTGGATCTTCCAGTACGGCAAGTCCCAGAAAACAGACCTCGTTTTCCATACCTTCAGCAGCGGCTCTGGCGCCTTTCGCTTCTTTCCCGGCTCTGGCGCCTTTTGCTTCTTTCCCGGCAGTGGGCAGTCTTTCCAATTTTTCAACAGCTCGTCTATTTCCTCGCCGCTCCTCGTACGCGGGCGTCCTCGGGGTTCGGTTTCACCATCGAATAGATCCTTGCGTTTTCTCCACGGGTCATCGTCGCGAAGCCACCTTCGATGTCCCATGAACACGGTTTTCGAAGACCCGGGATCTCTATCTAGCTGGCGATACGTTGTGTCATCCATGCACCTGACGCATCCAGAAAATCCGTGGACCACCTGCCCCGCGAGATATCCGTAACCGAGATAGTCGTGCACCGTCGTGAGCAGCGCGGCTCTCATAGGGAAATATTCTTTCTCTGCGGCGTCCCACGTATTGGCTGGCGTTTTCCACAGCGTGTCAAGCTCCTCTTTCAGCAGCCCCAGATACAGATTGATGTCGTTCCCTGGTTGTTTCGGTCCTTCAATTAGCATACTCATGTGAATGTACTTCCTCTTCATGCACAACCAGGGGGAAGGTTGTACATCCACACAAACACAGGCCAGGTGCTATGTGTGCTTCTCTGGCTGCCAAACGGATTGACTCCATCGGTGCTCGCGCCCAGCACGATGTTCCTTGGATCGTTCCCAAATTCTAGGTCTTCGAAGTTCAACGCTTGCCACTGGCTCGCATCCTTAGGGTGACTCAGCATCTTGTCTTTTTTATCTATCTCCGGATCATTTGCGTCATCTTCTCGCTTCTTCTCCTCCCTATCCGCGTGCCAACGCAGGAGCTTTGCTACCTTAGGGTCCGCGAAATACCGCTGCAGACGAGGAGTGATCGGAAAGTACCACACCACTTTTCGAGGAGCTTTCTTCCTCTTCTTGTATCGAGTGACGCCGCACACCGGACATATGGTAGACTCCGCGTGCTCGTCCCGATAAATGATGCAATTGTTCATGCACACATGGTATTTCACGTGCGGTAAATCCAGAGGACACACGATTTTCTTCGCCTCCTCCAAACTGGTCGGGCACTTGTTCCCCTTGGGAAGACGTTCGTGCCAGAATGACATGTTCTCGTCGAAGCATGCGTCGGTCATTTTTGTTTTACCTTCATCTCCAGAGCCATGAGCGTTACTTTCAGGCGGGTATCCTCGGGCCTGCATCCTTCATACAATGGAGTAACCGCGTCTAACTCAAGTTGATCCATCTTGGCTTTCTCTCGGGCGGCAGCTCTTGCGTTATCCGTCTGCTTGAGAAGCAGCTCTTGAATATGAGGGTCCTGCACCCAGCCCATCGATGGTCCAGCGTCGTCTGCTCCGCCGGCATCATCATCTTCATGATCATGCCCGTCGTCTGCTCCGGCATCTTCCTCATCATCATGTCCTGCATCTTCTACATGATGACTGTGTACAGCATCACCGTCGTGATCATCTCCTGGGGATTCTTCGTCTTCTCGCCCGCCCGAGCCGCGGTGGTTGTCTTGCTGCCCTTCCTCATTTCTTGCCCGGCCCCCATGGACGACTTCGTAGTCATCTTCATCACCTTGCCACCGATAGCCATCCATGAAACCACGCAAGAGCAGGTGGTCCCGCACCTGCCAGGATTCCGGGTCCGCAATAAGGCTCTTCAGCTTGCATCTTCGACACGGACATCTTATCTCCGTCTCGTTCTTTTGAAGCATCTCGGCCTTCGCGGACCTCAAAAACCTATTCACGATGCCTTCGGTCATCATGCGGACCATGGTCGCCTGCGGGGTAGAGCAAAACGATATTTTAGAACCAACAAAAAATTTGGCATGACTTTCCCTAAAAATAGGACCAAAAAGAATGCTTAATGCCAAAATTCTCGCCGAAACGGAAATGAATCAACATTCCGGCAAAATATTGGCAACTATCGCATTTCAAATACCGGTACACCTCCAAACACAAACACATATGCAACACCACAAACATATGCAACACCACGAACATACATAGATCTAGCTAGGCCATAAAATGTGCATGTGCACATTGTTGTAGGGAGAACAACATAAATATAGCTTCCCCCCTTACTTACCTATCAAAACAAGGTAATTTAACCACTTAAATTGAATGAATCTATGGTGGAAATAAGGTGAAAAAGAGGAGGCACCCGAGACAAGGAGGAGGTGGAGAGAATGAAGTGGGGAGAAAGTGAGTGTGGGTAGGAGAGGCTGTCCAAAATATCTTGTTGCTGCCCACTTACTAATGGCGCACCAACTCTAGATGTGCCATTAGTAATCCAGGTTACTAATGGCGCACCTTCTGGTGGTGCGCCATTAGTATGTTTGGACAGGCGCACTACTTAAAAAAAACTTTTTATACTAATGGCGCACCCAGGGCCAGGTGCGCCATTACTAGTTACAACTAGTAATGGCGCACTGTGTCTGGATGCGCCATTAGTATGTTTGGACAGGGGCACTAGTTTAAATTTTTTTTGATACTAATGGCGCACCCTGGGACAGGTGCGCCATTACTAGTTACAACTAGTAATGGCGCACTGTGTCTGGATGCGCCATTAGTATGTTTGGACAGGCGCACTAGTTAAATTTTTTTTTCATACTAATGGCGCACCCTGGGCCAGGTGCGCCATTACTAGTTACAACTAGTAATGGCGCACTGTGTCAGGATGCGCCATTAGTATGTTTGGACAGGCGCACTAGTTAAAAAATTTTTTGATACTAATGGCGCACCCTGCGCCTGGTGCGCCATTAGTAGTTTCAACTCTAATGGCGTATCAGAAAGTGGTGCGCCATTAGTATATACTAATGGCGCACCGCTTGTCTGGTGCGCCATTAGTGTCAATCCCATCTATAGCCCTTTTTCTAGCAGTGTCACCATGATGTTAGATGGGACCGCCCGCACTTGGTTGAAAGGGCTACCACCGAACTCCATTGGGTCTTGAGCTGAGCTGAAAGCCCGGTTCATCCAAAACTTCAAAGATACCTGTAGGCAGTCTATGTCAATTGTGGATTTGACTAACTGTAAGCAGCAGGAGGGTGAATCCACGACCCATTGGGTTCGCCGGGTTAAGGAGATCATACATTCATCAGATAAGATGGATGCCGGATCTGCAGTCTTAATGTTAGAACAGAATTGTCGCTTCGTACCCCTGAAGATGAAGCTCGGGCGGCTTAAGCGCGACTGCAGTGATATGGGTACACTAATGGCAGCTCTTGTCAAGTACGCCGATTCTAATGGTACCAAGGATCCCCCTTCAGATGATGAAACGACAGGGAAGGGAAAGAAGAACAGCAATGGCAAGGGTCCTCAGTTTAACCCGGGGAACCAAGGAGGAGGCAAGCGCAAGGCAGATGGCAGCCTAGAGTTTGTGGCCAACGCCAGCGCACAAGGCAACAACCAGCGACGCAAGGGAAGGCCCCCTCCCCGAGGCGGCGGGTCAGGACCATCACTGGAGCAGCTGTTGAATGAGCCTTGTCCGAGGCACGACTCTAGAGAGAAGCCAGCGACTCATCTATGGAAGGACTGTGCAATCATGAAGGCCTTTAAAAACTACAATGGCCCGGGCGGCGGCTCAGGTGCCGGCGGCTCAGGCGCCGGCGGGTTTCATGGCCCGGGGGGCAGCTCAAATTCTGGTCCTCAGAGCGGTCAAGGGGGCTTTAATCAACAGTCTGGCCAGGGTCATCAACAGCAGCAGGGGGGTTATCAGACCAATCCAAAGCAGCTTAGCGGTGGACAGTATCATGTGTTTACCACTAGTTTGTGCAAGCGAGATCAGAAGCTTCACAAGAGGGCTGTGAATGCTGTTGAGCCGGCAGTCCCACGCTACTTGCGGTGGTCTGAGCAGCCTATAGTGTGGAGTAGGGAGGATCACCCTCCCCGGGTGGATAACCCGGGCCACTTGGCCTTAGTGGTGGCTCCTCAAGTGGGAGGATATAAGTTCACAAAGGTGCTCATGGATGGAGGCAGCAGCATCAACATCCTCTATTATGAGACTTTTCGCCGTATGGGGTTGGTTGATAAGAACCTCAGCCAGTCAAACACTATCTTCCATGGTGTGGTACCTAGTAAGTCGGCTTATCCAGTCGGCAAGATCGAATTGGAAGTGGCTTTTGGTGATGAGAACAACTACAGGGTGGAGAAATTGACCTTTGAGGTGGTCAAGATAAGAAGTCCATACCATGCTGTATTTGGACGGCCGGCTTACGCCAAGTTCATGGCACGGCCGTGTTATGTGTATTTACAGCTCAAGATGCCGGGTCACAATGGGACCATTACGGTTCACGGCAGCCGGAAAGTGGCTCTGGAGTGTGAGGAAGGCGATGCGGCTTATGCAGAATCTGTTTGTGCTACAGAGGAGTTGAAGTTTTACAAAGACAATGTTGACCCAACAGATATGACCTCTCTGAAAAAGCCGACTACGAAGAATGAGCCGGCGATGAAATTTAAGTCGGCTGATGAAACTAAGCTTGTTGATTTTGTTCCAGGCGATTCATCTCAGCAGTTTAGCATCAGTGCCAATCTGGATCCAAAATAGGAAAGCGCGCTCATCGAGTTCATCCGTGAGATTAGGGACATCTTTGCATGGAAACCCTCTGACATGCCAGGTGTACCTAGAGAACTCGCTGAGCATACTCTCAATGTTGATCCGAAATTTAAGCCGGTCAGACAGTTCCTTCGGCGGTTTAATGAGGAGAGGCGGAAAGCTATTGGTGAAGAAGTGGCCCGGCTCTTGGCGGCCGGGTTTATCGTTGAAGTCTTTCACCCAGAGTGGTTGGCTAACCCGGTGCTCGTACTCAAGAAGAACGGCACCTGGCAGATGTGTGTGGACTACACGGACTTGAACAAGGCGTGTCCGGCTGATCCTTTTGCCCTCCCCCATATTGATCAAATCATTAATGCTACGGCAGGTTGTGCACGCTTAAGTTTCTTGGATGCTTATTCCGGATATCATCAGATTAAGATGGCTGTTAAGGACCAGGAGAAGACGGCGTTCATCACTCCCTTTGGAGCCTTCTGCTATGTGTCTATGCCCTTTGGACTCAAGTGTGCACAGGCGACTTACCAGCGTTGTGTACAGAATTGTCTTCACAAATAGATTGGGCGCAATGTTCACGCTTACGTGGACGAAATTGTGGTTAAGTCCATAAAAGAGGAAACCCTGATAGATGATTTAAGGGAAACCTTTGAGAATCTCCGGGTCTATAAGATGATGCTTAACCCGGCCAAGTGTGTCTTTGGTGTTCCTGCAGGCAAACTCTTGGGCTTCTTGGTTTCTGACAGAGGCATTGAGGCTAACCCGGAGAAGATTAAGGCCATCACCTCCCTGGCTAAACCGGCGTGTATAAATGACGTTCAGCGCTTGGCGGGTCGCATCGCTGCTTTAAGCTGGTTTATAAGCCGTTTGGGTGAGAAGGCCATGCCCTTATATCAGTTGATGAAGAAAACTGATAACTTTGTCTGGAATGATGCAGCTAATACCGCCTTTGAGGATTTGAAGAAGCAGCTGGCAGAGCCCCCAGTCCTTGCTACTCCGGTTGATAAGGAGCCTTTACTACTGTATGTGGCGGCAAACGTACGAGCCGTCAGTGTGGCTATTGTGGTGGAGTGCAAGGAGGAGGGTAAGGAGCATCCGGTTCAGCGGCCGGTTTATTATGTCAGCGAAGTGCTTATCGAGTCCAAGCAGCGGTACCCGCATTGGCAGAAGCTGGTATATGGTGTATTCATGGCGAGCCGGAAACTTAAGCATTATTTTCAGGGTCATCCCATCACTGTGGTCAGTTCTGCTCCTCTTGGTGATATCATTCAAAACAGAGAGGCCACAGGGAGAATTGCTAAGTGGGCTATAGAGCTTGGACCTCATGGTCTCAAATATGTGCCACGCACTGCTGTTAAGTCTCAGGCCTTGGTGGATTTCATCAATGATTGGACAGAGTCACAAGTGCCCGAGCAAAAGCCGGATAACACGTATTGGACTATTCACTTCGATGGTCCAGGCAATTGGAGGGCTCAGGGGCTGGTGTTGTATTGGCTTCCCCTAAAGGTGACAAGTTCCATTATGTGCTACAGTTGATGTTTCCTTGCACTAACAATGCGGCTGAGTATGAGGCCTTGCTCCACGGTCTTCGGATGGCTAAGGAGATGAGCTTGAGCCGGGTAAGGTGCTTTGGTGACTCAGACTTGGTGGCTCAACAAGTATCAGGCAAGTGGGACTCTAAGGATCCTCTCATGGCGGCTTATCGCCGCGAGGTTGATACAATTGCTGGGCACTTTCAGGGCTACCAAGTAGAGCACATTGATCGCAGGAAGAACGAGGCGGCTGATGCTCTAAGCCGGCTAGGCTCTCAGCGAAAGCCGGTGCCGCCTAACACTTTCCTGGACGTCCTGTATAACCCTTCGGTTAAGTTGCCTACAGAGGAAGACCTGGCTGTTCCTGACCCGGAGGCACGATTGGTGGCGGCTCTTCATGTCATACCAGACTGGACAATGCCATATCTGGCTTATATGACCCGGGGCGAGTTGCCTGAGGATGAAACTTTGGCCAGGCAAATAACCCGGCGGGCTAAGTCAATGATCGTTATCGATGGCGAACTGCATCATCGCAGTGTTACGGGAGCATTTCAGCGTTGTGTCTCCCCTGAGGAAGGTCAAGAGATCTTGCGTGAGATCCATGAAGGGGATTGTGGCCATCATGCCGGCTCAAAGTCCCTTGTGGCCAAGGCTTTCCGTCATGGTTTTTATTGGTTGACGGCTCATGCTGATGCAGAGGACTTGGTCAGTAAATGTGATGGTTGCCAGAGGTTCTCACGACGGGCTCATGTACCGGCTCAGGAGCTGAGGATGATCCCAATCACTTGGCCCTTTGCGGTCTGGGGGCTTGATATGGTTGGGCCTTTTAAAAGGTCCAAGGATAAGAAGACCCACCTCTTGGTGGCAGTGGATAAGTTCACAAAGTGGGTGGAAGCTGAGCCAGTTAGCAAGTGCGATGCAGCCACGGCGGTTCAATTTATGAAAAAGGTGATTTTCCGCTTTGGCTTTCCGCACAGCATTATAACTGACAATGGCACCAATCTCTCCAAAGGCGCCATGGAAGAGTTTTGTCAACGAGAGCATATCCGACTTGATGTTTCCTCAGTGGCTCATCCGCAATCCAATGGTCAAGCTGAGAGAGCTAATCAGGAGATTCTGAAGGGCATCAAGCCCCGGCTTTTGGTCCCTTTGCAACGGACGCCGGGTTGTTGGGTGGAGGAATTGCCCTCCGTCTTATGGAGCATCAACACTACTCCTAACAGGTCTACAGGCTTTACGCCTTTCTTCATGGTTTATGGAGCAGAAGCAGTCCTCCCCAGTGACATCCGTCACGACTCACCTCGCGTGGCGGCTTATGTTGAGACGGATAATGAACAGGCGCGCCAAGATGCTCTTGACTTGTTGGACGAACAGCGTGATGTGGCAGCAGCCCGTTCAGCGATTTACCAACAAGACCTGCGCCGTTATCATAGCCGCCGGGTCAAATCCCGGGTCTTCCAGGAAGGCGATCTCGTGCTCCGGCTCATCCAGGATCAAACAGATGCACACAAGTTATCCCCACCTTGGGAAGGGCCCTTTGTGGTCAGCAAGAACTTGCACAACGGGTCATATTACCTCATTGACATTCGGGAGCACAAAGATTCACGTAAGTCGGAGGAAGAGACCCGTCGGCCGTGGAACATAGCTCAGCTTCGGCCTTACTACACTTGAGCCACCGGCTCTCGTGGTGTACATATTTCTCTCAGCCATGTATATATTATGATAAGCAATAAAGCAGGACCTCTGTCCTTTTTTCTCCTCCAAATATGCACGTGTTGTTTTATTATAAGATTACATGATGACTTAAAGGAGGATCCGGCTTATGATCGTATTCGAATCTAGCCATAAACAGTAAAGTCACTTGGGGGCTTCCTGTTCAAACATGGGTCGTATTCGAACCAAAGAGAACATAGCTGTCGATACCCATTTGATTGGCAAAGTGCCGAGCTCATTGGGAGGTTACCTTTGGTCATATTTGAATCATAGTTTAACCCCTCTGAGAACCGACGTGGATCGTATCCGAATCAGCGTCGTTAAACAATTCTTAAAATCACTTGGGGGCTTCCTGTTCAAACATGGGTCGTATTCGAACCAAAGAGAACATAGCTGTCGGTACCCTCTTGATTGGCATCGCCATACCCACTGGGGGCTATATGATCGTATCCGAATCTTAGCTTAACCCCTTTGGGCCGGGTCTCTGGTCGTATTCGAACCGGAAGCCCCTTAGTTCTTCTGCTTTATCACAAGTTTACTCTGATTATATCAAGATATGTATGGCCGGGTTTCACTTTGCCGGCTTAACTTTGGTTTAGAGTGTTAGTTGAACATCATGAGCATCATTACGGCAAGTAAATCGGAGTTAAGATACCGACCTTGTTACCCGGGTTATCTAAACCGGAAGTATGCTCACAGGCTGCTAAGTATGTCATTACGGTTGTGTTAAGGATATAATTGAGGGCCAGTCTTTTTTGATTCATATTCCGGGTTATCTATCCAAAACACCTGATTCTCAGGGCGGTAAGCCGCCTCGAGACTTGTGATTTTCCTTTCTATGCAGGATACTTAAAGGCACCTCTTTGAGGTTGAGAAAAACAAAGGGATAATTATGACCCGGCGAAACATCAAAGAGACAACTTCAAAAGACCTTGGCATTCAATACGTGCACGATGGCACGGCAGAGATAGACTGTTGCACCTGCTCTATTACAAAACTCATCAAGTTTAAAAGGGGTGGAGCATTGTTTGGTAACTAAACCGCCAGCCGAGTTACGATGCCCGCTGAGTGGAAGTTTCCGGCTCGTTCCTATCCTCTCCTCCGGCTGATCCCAAGACCTGGAAGGTTGATGACTTCCAGTCGATGCCGCTGAGAGCCTCGAATTGGGCTTCTTCGTCAATTAACCCGGCCGGGTCAATCTCCGGGGCAAAGGTGTGCTGACGAGCCGGCGGGATCAGGTTGAGGGCTTCATAGCGAGGGGTTGGAATCCTCTGATTCTCCGCGTCATAACCCGGCTGGTACTTGGTCAGATCTGTGTCATTCCCGATGAGGGTGGCCACCGGGCGTACAGCCTTCACGCACGCTGCGAAGTCCTTCTGATCGAAAGCTGAGCCGTCTTCCTTCAGGCTTGGATAGCCAAGGGCGATGTCCGCCGGGTCTAACTCCGGCAGGAATGCCTTGGCCCGGCTCAGCGCGGCGATCGCTCCGGCTCTTGCAGAAGCCCGTCGCAGCTCTTGGATCCGCTGAGGCAGAACGGCGAGCCGGCGCAGGACTTCTGCCAGGTGAGTCGGCACCTCGTTGGATAGGGCCACCACAGCTAAGGCACGCTGTGACCCGGTGTAGAGCTGCTCCACCAGGGTATACACGGCCTTTAGCTTGGTGACCACGCTCTGGTTGAGGTTGGCACTTCTGGGACCTGTTTAACAGAATCAGGTAAGTCGGCGACAAGGATGAATCATGAGATGTAAACATTCTAACATTGGTGAAAGCCGGTGAGGCGACTTACCGAAGATGGCGGCCACCATTTGGGAAACCTGGCGCTTTAGGCCGGAGAGTTCGGCGGTCTTCTCAGAGAGAGACTTCTCCGCCTGTTCCGCCCGGGTCACCAGTGCGGCCTTCTCTTCGGCCCAGGCTTTCCGCTCAGCATCAAATTCTGTCTTCAGCTTCTCTTGAGCAGGCGATGCTGGATACAAACTTGGCGTTTGCCTTCCGGGTCTCCATCTCCTGCGTCTTCAGCCGGCTCTTGAGATCCGCAAGGTCCGCCTCAAGCTTCTTGCCAACAGCCTGCATAAATCTCCGGGTTATTAACAGTCATTATATAAGTCCCAAGCGTTTTCCAAGCAAAGACACTTGGCACTTGGGGGCTAATGCATATTGAACGTATCTATCTACATACTGCCGGCTCAATGAGTAAGCCGGAACCTAAGTCTACAACATATTCAATCATAAGTCGTCGACTTGGGGGCTAGCATGGCAAAGGTAACTATGCAGTAAGTAAGAAGATAGCAGAAGGATACCTCAGATTTTTGCTGGATCTGGGTTACCATGGCGACCTCGGCGTCCCGGCTCTTGTGTACTTGGTGATGTAGCCAGAGACGAGCTCTCCAATGCTCAGGTTGGTGTAGTTGGAGAGGTCCAGATCGCCTGGTGGGGCTGCAGCAACTCCCCCTTAGCGGAGCACTTGGCCAGCACGGTCGGTCTCCCCGGCTCAACGAACTCCGTCCGGGTGATTACCACGTCCGGGTCGTCTGCTGGTGGAGCTGAGCCGGAGGCCTCCGGGTTAACCGAAGCTTCGGTCGTTGCCTTGGTAGTTGGGGCAGTGGCCTCAGGTGCCGTGTCCATTGGAGTGGTGGCTTCGGGGGCGGAGGCAGCTGGCGGTTCTTGAGCCGTCACCTCCGGTTCAGGCAAATCCGGCACTCCGGCTGACTTGGTCTTCTTCGCTCTTTTGGTGAGCTTTGCCTGGGCACTGAAAGGACAGAAGTGTTAAGCACAAAAGAGTAAGTAAGACAAGTACAATATGAGATGGTTGTCATTACCCGGGCGCGGTCTTGAAAGCCGGAAGACTCGACTGCATAGAGTCGCCCGAAGAGGGGAGGTCTCCTGATAATTGGAGTCAGAAGAATTGAGTGGCTGACGGATAACACCCGCCAACGGATGAAAAGGGTATAAGTGGGAAAAAACCTCAGTTCGGCGCTTCCTTGTTGCGTCGGGTAACCCGGCGGAGAGGTCGGTGTCCTTATTGGTCCGGGTGTGACGCCGGCTTTCATGAACCTGTCGCTTCAAAATAAATTGAGGGTCTTGATGAGCTAAAGGATGTGAAAAGCTTACTTTCCGGGTTACCCTTCGGACTTTCAGCTGTGGCAAGGGCTCCGAGTCGGAGGAAAGTGACATTACCTCTTCAACCACCGGGTTACTGGCGCCGGTGTCATCCTGTCAATGAGCAAGTGTTGATAAGGCGGACAGCAACAAACAATAAATACAGCAAGAACTTAAAGGCTTAGGGGTTACCTCTGACTCGGAGCTGTCGCTTAATTGCATCAGCTCCGAAGCAGTAGGTCTGCTTCCTTTTTTGCGAGGGGCGGCTTTCTTGGCGGCTTTCTTCGCCTTCCTGGCCTTCTTGGCCGCCTCATGGTCATATTTGACCCGCCAGAACTTATCATCAGCCTGAAAAATACAATGATGAAATTCTTAAAACGATTCAGATGAAGGTTATATGCAGAAGAAGATAAAAGTTAAAGTCAGCGGCTTACCGCTGGGGCTGGGTTGGTCTTGCAGAAGGGGCTAACCCGGTCCTTCCGCAGTCTGCCAGGCTCTCGTTTAAAAGAGCCTTGGTCTCCTCCTCTGCAACGTCTTCTGGAAGATCATTGCGGCTGTGTCTCTGAGGGTCATCCTTTCGTCCTGTGTACTCACACATTAAGCCGGGGCGGCGGCTCAATGGGATCACCCGCCATGAGATCCAGACCCGGACCAGGTCAATTCCATTCAGACCATTGCCCAGGAGAGCCTTGATCCGGTTGATAGTGGGGAGCAGAGGCTGGCGCTCCGCTTGAGTCAACTTGTCCGACAATGGGTGAGTCGGCTCCAGACGTGTTGGGCGAAAGCCGGGCAGCGGGCTTTCATCAGCCGGGGATGTATCTTGGCAGTAGAACCAAGTCATGTTCCAGTCCTTTGGGTGGCTCGGCGGCTCTGCGTAAGGGAAAAGGCAGTCCCTACGACGCTGGATGGAGATACCACCTAATTCCAGACTTGGCCCATTGGCGCACTCGTTCTGGCGGTTTAAGTAAAAAAGCTCTCTGAAGAGCAGCAGACTAGGTTCTTCTCCAAGGTAAACCTCGCAGAAGACTTGAAAATTGCAGATGTTGGACACTGAGTTGGGTCCTATATCTTGAGGCCGCAAGTCGAAGAAGTTGAGCACGTCCCTAAAAAACTTTGAGCCGGGCGGTGCGAAGCCCCGGCTCATATGATCTGCGAAAATCACTACCTCCCCGTCCTTTGGCTGTGGTCTCTCTTCTGACGGGTCAGGGGCACGGTAGGACATGACTTCCTTCTTAGGCAGATATCCGGACTTAACAAAATTTGCTAGGGTCTCGTTGGTGACATTGGACCTCATCCAGTTGCAAGTGATGGGAGCCTTAGGAGGCATGGTGAAAGTTGGCGGTCTATGACAAAAAGGAAAAATGTCCGGGGTTAATTATAAGCCGGAGATCTACAGTTCAAAAACTATGGTGGCGGTTTATGAAGAGGACTAATGATATATACTCAGGTACAGTGGGTATTTAAGCCGCAGGGCATTCAGATAAATTGATTATCTACGACCTTATCACAGCTAAGCCGGAGGATTTCTACGAAGCATGGTTTTTCTTTAAGTCGCGAAGATTCTACGGCGCGTGGTTTCTTTAAACCAGAATTGTAAGCCGCCAAGATTCGATGGTTGCAGTTTTTACTAAGTGTGGTTAAAAACAGGTTTCACACATTGCAGTAACTTTTTGGATCAAAATGGTCGGGCAAAAGAAAAATTTCTAGACCTAGAAACCGAAGTGAGGGAGTTCTCGGGTTCGAACAAGGTTCTTATGCAGTACAAGGAAGGCTACTTGCGTGTGAAATGGATCTTCAAACAACCACCGCACTAGTTCTATGCAGGCCTAAGATCAAGCAGGGGCAGTAACTAGGAGAACTACCGAAGCTTTCGGGCAATGGTGACGAACACGAAGAATGTGGATGAACCCTACTGCAGATCTACTCTACGGGGTAGTGAGGACTTACCGGAGCTGAAAAGATGCGGGAGTCGCCGCCGTTTGTCTGGTCCGAGTCAGGGTGATGCAGCGGCCAAGGTTGACGAAGACCGAAGGCGAGACGACGGCGGCGGAGTGCGAGCTCAGGCAGAGAGGCAGCGGCGCGAGGAGGAAGAAGAGTGGCAGAGAAGCCCGTCGGGCCGGCCTATTTATAAGGCGAGCTCATAAAGCGGGTGCGAGAATCAAGGAGACCGTGGCGTGATTATCTCCCCCCACGACGCCTCGATTTTCGGGATGACAGTAAAAGCAAAGATCCGTTGCGGATCTGGTGGAGTAAAAAACGGGCTTAATGGAAGATGATGTCACGGCGGATTATCCGGAGTCTAGAGGATGACGTCACGCCGGGTTATGGCCTTCACATGAAAGGTAAGCCGGAGATTTTTTCTGTTGGAAGAGTTGGAGATTGACATGAGCCGGCTCAAATCAATCTGGGGCCTAATGTTGAGGATATAGACCTTAGAGTCACCCGCCAGGAGGGGCCGGGTTACTCTAATGGTCATTACCAGAAACCCGGAGCCAAGCTTGAAGACGGTGGGCCAGAGATGGGCTTAAGACCCGGATATGGCTTAAGGCCCGTAGTTACAATCATTATTATGGTAGAACTTGTAGTGCAAGGCAAGTATGATTGAGAGTCCGAGCCGGACACTCTTATGAGCCGGCCGGGACTCTAAGGGCTTCTGGGCGTCAGCCTCCCTATATAAAGGGACGACCCGGCAGCGGTTTAGGGACAAGAACAATATCATCGAGAGCCGGGCATAGCAGTTTAGCTCCCTGGTGATCGTAACCCTAATCAATACCACCTCAACTGGACGTAGGCTTTTACCTTCACCGAAAGGGGCCGAACCAGTATAAACCCTCGCGTTCCTTGTCCCACATTAACCCCTTCAAGCTTCCTAGTTGCGATGGCTCCACGACTAAGTCCTAGCTCGAGGACATCTGCCGTGACAATTCCACGACACCGATACCAGTTCTCTTTCTCTCAATCGTACAAACGAAGGTGGAAGATGGAGCACACAATTTTTCCGGCGCACACTTTCAACCACACACTGCCAGTAGCAAAATCCTGTAAGGGGTTTACGTATTAGTGCGAACAAATATGATGGATGTTGTCATTTCATGGATGTATCGCTTAGGCAGGGCTTGTGGGCCTTGGGCCGGTGGAAGTGCGCTCTCTCACTTGCATGCGAAAGAGAGTGAGAGAGTTGGGCTGGTCCGCTCGTGGTTGGCCTGCTGCTTTTTTTCTTTTTCCTTTTATATCACTCTGGCATTCTTTGCCGATTTCACATCTTTTTAAATTTGAATTTGGTTCAAATACAAAACTAGCTCTAAATCAAATTAGGAATTTTATCAGAAGGTGAGCAATTGTTTTGGGCCTATGGGAATTAATTCCTTCCAAAATAATTTATGAAGCCTTTTTAAACAGTTTCCCCTTTTGATTTTTTAACTGATTCAAAAATCAAACCCACTCCAAACTTTTTGGGAAATTTATATATATGAGGCTAAATCCATTATACGGGACTTATAAAACATATTCTTTATGCCCAATAAAATATTTTGTTTGTCATCCTATGTTTGAAAATCAATTTATTACCTAAATTCTTTTAGGGTTCAACTTAGTTCCCAAATGACTTTAGGGTTTCAAATAAATATTAGGGGTTTACGGATATTACTTCCAACCCAAAATATCTAACAAAAGTCACAAGCATTATGTGAGCTCAATTTCTGGTTTTACAAATAATCCCTCAATGACAATTAAGGGTTTTGAATAATTACAGAGATTCTATTTGAGCCATACTTTCAATCAAATCAAAGAACACCTATTCAAATCTAGCTAATAACAAGAAACTAATGCAAATTGGAAAAGTTTTTAATTCCCTGTGGGTTTTTTTACATTATAGATTTGTGAAAAATCTAGAGTTAGACATGGTATTTGCTAGGTCATTACCCTTAAACGTGGTGTTTTCTTGCAAAAAAATCGTAAAAGTATGTTTCCCGCAACCTAACCGTTAATGTGGTGGTTTTGCGCAATTATATCCGGTGCACGTTGCGACCCCTATCAACCAAGGCAATCACCGAGACTCCGTTTACCCATGGTCGTCTCCTATTATGGAAGACCGAGACTTGCGACATAGAAGCAATAACATGTCATTCAAACGCAATGCGCCATGTTAATTTCTCTTTATGCAAGTGAATTTACGAATAGGAAGATGCAACAATAAATCAAATCTACCGTTGTAGGCACTTTGTCCTATCTAAAATATGAGAAATTTTTACTTCATGATTTGCAAAATACTCACTCAACCAATTTTATTCTTGGAGTAGTTAGGAGAAACAATTACTGAATATATAACTCTAATGACCACTTCTTTGAGTAGTCACGACCTTACATATATATAGGTTTACCGACCTGTCTCCTCTCCTCTCCTCTACCGTTCTACCTTGAGAGTCTTCCGCCGGATACGTCCGGCTCGATCCCCTTGTCGGCGATGACCGCCAGAGAAAATTAGGGAGAGGCGCGCATGGCGGTCATGTGTATAGTAGGAGTATTTTGTTTCTTTCCGATTAGACGACTTGTATGATACCGAATTTGTGCTTCACACCTCCTCTTGCGAGCAGCGTCCAATGGATAGATTCCATCCCCAAGCTCGTCTTCCATGATGGAAGTTCACGGCTGGTGGCGGATCTGGTAAATAGATCCATTAATAAGCCCTGAGGACACCAAATCCGCTTAAGGTGGGCACACATTCCATGTCTTCTTGAACGCCAATGTGGTGAAGGACAGGATGATGGTGAGTCGGTTCCTGCTTTTCTTCGTTTATTTGTTGCGTCAGGGATGGATTTCTGGTGCATGATTTGGAGCACCTCCGTCCGGTGCTCATCCTCAATGGCGTGTTGCAGCAGCTTTGGCTGCTCCGTGGCTAACTGTTCTTGCTGAAGGGCGACCCTTTCCGCCCGACCATGATGCCGATAGGGAGGCAAGGCTGGCTTCGTCTCAACATCATTTCTTTTCTTTTTTGTCGACAACGGAGCAACGGCGAGATCCAGCCCCTTGCCAAGTTGTTTTTGTCCCAGGCGAGGGGCGATCTTGGTCCGTTGATGAAGCTTGAAGACGGTGGACACTGTCTCACATTACAATCTTCATCTCGTGCCGATGGTCTTTTTGGTAGTAATAGTTTTTGGGCTGAGTTGTAATTTTGCATTTCTTTGGGGTTCTTTCTCAGCTCTACTGCAATGCAAATTTGAACGAAGTTGTTCCGGGCCCTGGCCTGTGGTGACCACCTTTTACAACTCTACATTTTTCACAGGCACGCTTCCACAGCTTGGAGGAGTTCACCATACCCCCATAAAAGGCCCACAAGACCACAGCCCCAGCTTACACAAGTCACACCGATCGATCGAGTCACCCACCATGGCCGTCATGACTCTCTGTTTCTTTTCTTTTTTGACGGGCGTTCTGATAGGGGTGACCATGGCTCTTAAAGGAGAGGCGTTCAGGTTTGCCGGCGACGTCGCAGCCATCTTGCCGGCGCCAGTGAAGAAGACCGTGGTGGCACTGGCGCGAAGCAGCCCCGCCCGTGCCGCCGCCGATGCCCTGGTAGGTCTCTTCCTGGGCATGGTCTGCGTGATGTTCACGGCCACGTTCTTCAACGTCGTCGCATCCCTTGCCTGCGATGGGGACTGCTCCCTGGCCGGCATCCTCTCTGAGATCTCGGACTACTCCGAGACGCTCTCCCTGCTTCTCTTAGCGCCGGCGTCTGCGCTCTTCTTCCTGCGCGCTGCCGGCTACAGCAGTGAGGTACTCGCCGCTAGCTCTCATCGCGACATGACTACATCAATGCTGCTAGCCGCTTATGCCTCTGTTTGTGCTCCATGGATTTCCTTCTCATGATGTTGATGATTGTTAAATGTGATAGGTCAAGGAGGATTTCAATGAGCAGCCTTCTTCTTCTCTCCTTGAAAGCCTCAAGTCGCCGGCACGCTTGGCGGTTGCGACTGCAGGGCTTTTCTTTGGGATCATCTCTTGGATTCTTCGGATGTGTGGATCTCCACAGATTTCTGACATTCCAGGCGTTGCGGCTCTTTTCTTCTTGCACCTATTTATCGTCCTCTTCTACATCAGTGCTGCACGGGCGCTGTGGAGGATGAATCGCAGGCCAGCAATTGACATGGTGGCAGAGTAGCGCAGCAAAGCATGACCTACTCTACTCAGGTAATTAACCGGCATTATGCCACACATCAACATCCCCCTTCCTCAACACCTGAACTTTTTGTGGCTTTGTATCAACAAATTGGTGGAAGATTGTGCAAGAGTAACTGATGCTCAGGTCCGAGCTAATTTTCAGTTGGTTCTGCTTGTTTGCTAGTATGAACTGAAAGTGTAGTTGTTCTCATCACCAACCATCAATGTTATTCTTCAACTAAATTATCAGTTGATGCACCCTGTTGCAATTTTTCATCTGTTTCTTGTATGGATAAAGCGGTGTTTCCACGGTTCCACCCATGGTAGGGGCCGATAGAATAGCCATGTTTTCTTATTCTTATTAGTCCTCTATATAATTTTTCCTTTAGTTTTTTCTTTGTCTCAACTTGACATGTCATCTAGCTAGACATGAAAAAGGATTCACATCCACAAAGAACAAAGAGTGCAAGAATAGGATCAGCTCAAAGGACAGACAAAATCATGTTTGTAAACCTAATTTGTCATCTTGGAACAGCCTTTTGAATAATCATGATGTGGGATTTATTTTTACCGTTTAGTTGTCCCCACAATCAGCTCACCGTTTGGTCTTGATACAATGTCCTCATGTATTGGCCAGGTGCGCAGAGGCAGGGTTTCCAGCCGGCTGCAGCAAGAAGATGATGGAGGGCACTATACTACTAGCGCAGGAGTGCTTCTGTTTCCAGCTAGTAGCTACCTACCTATATGGTGCTGTTGTGAAAAAAATAATAAGAGATGGACATGTCGTGTGATGAGTAGTTACCTATCTGCTAGTAGTATAACTAGTACCAGTAAGCTTGATTCGATGCTGGGTGAGAGCTGCCACTATGGTACTTTGGTTATTTACCTTACCGTTGGCTGTGGGCACATATTATTTGACGTACGCTCTGATGAAGGTTTTCTATTCTATGTGTATGATATATCATTTTCGCTGCCCTCTGCTTTATATATGCAATTAACTTGCTTGTGTCTGTTGGGCTAATGGGTGCGGAATCTGTCTAGGATATATAGCAGCTATAGCTAGCTAGGACGGGGGGAAGCAGCCAAGCAATTTCCTCCTGCAGGTGAAGTGGTGTGGCTGCAGGTTTCACGTTCCCTTTGCTTTCGCGCTTCCGGAAATGGGCCTGGAGCGTGAGTGATGGGCGCACGCACCTATGTTGCTCTTGTGAAGAAACAAGAGATGGACATGTCGTGTGATGTGTAGTTATCTATCTAGTGGTATAACTATAAGTACTCCTTGTAAGCTTGATTCGATGCTTGGTCAGAGCTGTCACTACGGCTGTTTGGTTAATTAATCTGAAGTCTGAACCGGACATCTAGCATATGTTCTTTACCTTACCTGTGGCTGTGGGCATATATATATGATTTAATTTAGGCTCTGATGAAGGGTTTCCATTCTATGTAACCATATATCATTTCATTGCCCTCTTGCTTTATAATTAGTTTGCTGGATGGATTTGTATCCGTTGGGAAGCAGCTAGCTAGGACGGGGGGAAGCACCCAAGCAAGTTCCTCTGCAGGTTTCACGTTCCCTTGTTGCTTTCGCGCTTCCGGAAACGGGCCTGAAGTGGCCAGAGAGAGAGAGAGGAGGCTGGCTAGGTGAGTGATGTTTCTCAGATGAAGCACAATTTTCCTGGCGCAGACAAAAAAGAGGAAAATTTCGAGAATCCATTACATATGTACGCTATGGCGCTAACTGGCTATGCTAGCCATGGATGGCACATGGCAGTGGGTTCACCATGGTCATCGATGCTAGTGGATCAGTACGTAGTGCTAGCAATGCTCAACAGCCAATCAGTTCCTCTTCGCTCAGCTCGCCTGGCTATGCTATGCTCGCTACTTAACTTCCTATAATCAGTTCCTCTCACCTAACTGAGGTCTGAGGCACACACGCTCTCACTCCGGAGTAAAGATGTACCGTTGGAAGGAGAAACGGGCACCAACCACCGCTCCACTTCACTCAGCTTCTTCGGTGGCAATGTCATGCATCTGGCTTTAGATCGGCGGCGGCGTCGAGGGCCTGGTGGACTGCTTGGTGGCACCCATGGCAGATCTGTTCTGGCCGGTGTAGCCAGTGATGGTGGTCATCTTCTTCGTCGGCGGTGGCCGACCAGAAGCTTGGTGATTGGATCTCGAGATCCATCATCTAGTCCTGACTGCGAGTTGGGGAGACATGGTTGCCGGTGAAACCGAGCCGACGGCAGGCAATGGCGGCGTTCTACGCCGTCACCTTGATGAAGGCATCGTCGTGTAACTACTGTCGACCCACTCATGCTGCTCCGGGGAAAACCCTAGGATTTGGTGTTCCAGATCAGACGATGGCGGCACTGCGGTGTCGTTTCTCTCTTGGCAGCATCGTTTGTGGAGCAGCGCTAGAAGTCAGAGGCAGGAGGTGGAGCGGCTTCGTCTTGCACGGAGCTTCGGTGGAGATGTCAAGTCATGTCTGACTGACAGGTGCTACGCTTTGTCATGCCTGGTCGGCAGGTGCTACGCACGACAGATCTTCCAAGGACTTCAAGCTGTGTCGGCTGGTGGTATTTGGCAGCATGGCGCTGAGGTGTATCGGTGACGACCGCGACGTGCTCAGCTGTTTACCCGCAGGAAGGAGGTGCCGTTGGGCGCCGTGGTGGCGTCGACGATAGCTAGACCGAGCAAGGTTGATGCATCAGTACAGTTCTGAAGATGGAGTGGTGGCAGTTGGCAGCGGCGGCCTCTGAGAGCACGCTGGACCAGTGAGTGCCCCAGACCCGGCAAGTGGCTTGGTTGGGGTCTCAGGTCTTAGATGTTAGGTTTGGGTACGATGTCTGTTTGGTATTAGGCCCAGGCTATCTGCGCCCCTTCATCAACTGGATAGGTGTAGCGACATTTGTTGCTTAGACGGCGGCTTTAGTCTTACTGTTGTATGACTTTGTAAAGTCTTGTGAGAATAATTAATAAAGTGGCCGTATGCATCGCCCAGATGCAGAGGCCGGGATCATCCTCCTTTTCTAAAAAAAAAAAACTTCACTCAGCTCACCTGTGCGTGAGCAGAAAAATTCCTTTCTCGGCCTGTTATTGATGGTTGCAGGCGAATGTCTACTCTTTCAGCATGGTTCCTTTTTCTTCTTTTACTTTCTTGATTTGCACTTACATTCTGCGATGTCATTTCATTGTTTGCCTTTTCTTTCAGCTTGGTGAAGGCTAGCCAGACATAACATTTATGATTCAAACGACCACCTTTCTTAGGGTTCGCAAGACACGCGCAGTGGTGAATCTAGGAAGAAAATGAAGGGTAGACTCAAGTCAATGGTGAGAAAACTAAGCTCTCTTTTGGAAAAAAAATTAACCATGATGTCCTAATCTTGTTGTCAAAATAAGCTCAGAATTTCCCAAATTACTACTTAAAACATGTAGCATTAACTAGATTTTTTATAGGAGTGTTGAAAAAGTATATGAAAATTTGTACCAAAATTTAATTTTATCTTGCAAAATAACCATTATCTCCCCATCTTGTTGTCCATATAAGTTGGAGGAGGGATTACAATCACAATAGTTAAGGGAAGGGAATTTGGGTTCATATTAGCTGGGATAGATTCAGGTTTAGCGTGAGGAATACATGCATGCACACTCATTTTTTTATTCTTCTTTTTTTGCAAATAAGTTGCGTTGGGCACTAAATTCGTTAGCAGTACATGAACGAGTAATTACACAGTTGATGCAGGCTGGGCATTCGTTTGTGGTGCCTGTACCTGCGCATGCGTGGTGTTGTGTGTTTGCTACATGATAGTAGATGTACTAATGAGCTGGGATGAAAGTAGTAATAGCAGTAGTAAAAAATATTGTTTTTCTGGAGGGTAAGCTTGAGCCTGTTTAAGCCTGTCTACTAGACTCGCCGCTGGACACGCGGGTATCCCTCTACTGGCAATTTGATAAACGCAATTCAAGTTAGTATTTATCATAGAAATATCCAATTAGAATAAAAAGAACTAGCAAGATAACCCAAGCATTTGCAGATCAAGGTTTTCCTTTTCACATTTACTACTACATTTGGTTGAATTTTATTTTACAGAAAACCAGATGAATTTATTCAGAAAACACCACATTTGGGGCATGCTACACGTCCACCGTCTGATATCTTTAAAAGATCCGACGGCTCGCGAGCCGTCGGATTTGCCACATCAAGCAAGCCAAGCGCCCCTCCAGAACTGCAACACAGGTCTTGTTGCAGAATTATTTCTGTAACATAGGTCTTGTTGCAGAATTATTTCTGTATGTTGCAGATTTTTTTGCAAAAAAATTGCAACTAGGGTTTTGTTGCAACTTTTTCTGCAACCGATGTCTTGTTGCAGAATTTTTTCGTAATAGAGGTTTTGTTGCAAAACTAGACCCGTCGTGGACCATTGCAACACTGCATTTGTTTCTGAAGCATAGCCTTTGTTTCGAAAGGGTGTTCGATAAAGAACGACATGCAAGCCTTTATCTGGACGCGTGTCATGTAACGGAGGTGACGGATGCGGTCACTACGATCCGCCGGACGACGGTAAGCTTTTCCCCATTTTATATAGTTGAAATAGTTGAAAAGGTTATTTATCTTTAAGGGAGACTAGGGCTTCATTGTTTATGCCTAATTTTCCCCTTTATTACAGAAACACTTGATAATCATGTGACGACTCTATGCCTCTTCTTGAGAGCAAAGCTTTTGTCGGCTATATTGTTCTGTCTTGTCTATGGTCCGTTTTGGCTCTCACAACATGTGAGGAAGATCGTGCACAATGGTTGATGTTTCCGTTTTGTGTTCGCAAATTTACAATGTTGTGGGAAAGGGGGCGACCATGATCAAAATAAAAGTATCACCCCCCCCCCCCACCCCCCACCCCCCCCCCCTGCTGCCGTAAAAAATAAATAAATCTATCACGCCTCCATCCTCACGTGTGTTGTGTTGTCTTGATTGCCACCCTAGACCGCTCATGCCATATATTCCCTCCGTGCTAAAAAAGAAGACATATACATTTTTATTAAGACAAATTTTGCAAATTTTGACCGAATTTTTAGGGAAATTTATGAAGAGCTAAAATATAATTTTATTATAATTTAATACGCAACAAAATGTATTTTGATTATATATAGTTAGTACTGTAGTTGTTGACATTTTTCCTAGAAATGTGAACCATTTGACTGCACAGAAAATTTATACGCCTTCTTTACAAGGAGGGAGGGACTATTCTTTTTAAAAGGTTAGTAGATTCATTAAGAAACATAAAAGAAATACCAAGTCAACTTTTTTTTTGCAATACTGTTTGAATACGTGGCAAAAGTTTATTGATAGAGTTTAATAATAAATTTATGTTTCTTTCAGTCGATCCTCATTCATTGGAGTATATATAGGTTTCCATCAATATATTTTTTAAATCCACCAAGAATTAAATATAAATCATGCGTTCCCTTCTTCCGCCCACCAAACTATTTTTTCCACTTGGTTCTGCTTGTTTGCTATGAACTGAAAGTGCAGTTGTTGTTCTCATCATCAACCATCAATGTTATTCCTGACGAAAAATGTATTTGGCAACCCTGTGCCCTATTGCAAAATCGCCACACCACCTGGATGACGTCAATTTCAATCCGACGGACGCGAAACGATCCAGCGAGTAGTTTCGATTTGTCTGTCGCTGGTGTGTGGGCCATCTCTCCGTCGCCCGCTTCGCTCGAACCGTCTTCCATGTCGTGCGCGACTTAACTATCCCCTCCCCCCACCACTCGCCTCATTTACTCTGTAACGGCATGCCCACTTCTCTGTCACTCCGCGCGCTCTCTCTCCGTCGACGGAGAGCGGCGGCGGCTTCTTCGGCCGATTCTCGGCGCTGGTCTTCTGTTCCACCGGTGAGTATCGACTCAATCACCCTCACATCCCAGTAGTTCGTGCGCCTCAATTCGTCTGGTAACCGCGCGCCCGCTTCTCTGTCGCTCCGCCCCTGCTCTCTCTCCGTCGACGGCGAGCGGCGGCGTCTTCTCCGGCCGATTCTCGGCGCTAGTATTCTGTTCCACCGGTGAGTATCGACTCAATCGCCCTCACATCCGCCCCCAGTAGTTCGTGCTCTGTTTCTCGACGCCATTAGTGGCGGGATGTTCGTCGGGATGGTCACATGTTAGAACAGACGAGAAATGCGCCCAATGTGTTCAATTAGTGGTGCAGATGCTATTTGGTAGGCCCTGTTTCGCATGCACATCGTTCCAGTGATTAATTTGTCGTTTTCGATTTCGTGGCTAGTTGCCGTAATTTTTGAACTGATTCCCTCTGCTACACAGCTCGATTCTGATTCCTAGGGTTTTCTCTAGATGCAAAACCATTATGTATACATTCATGATTCGCCATCAGTGATGTATCCATTCATGATCTGATTTCTAGGGTTTTCTCTAAATGCTACACGGCTCGATTTCCCTGATTTTTGTTAGCACTATCAGTGGTGTCTCGTTTCATGATGCATTCTGTGTTTCTAACTGATGGATGTGCCATCATTTAACTCACATGAACTTTAACTGTGAATACGAGTCCTTGTGAATATTACCATCAGTAGTGTGAATAATTTATGAGGAGTCCACTGTAAAATTTATCATGTCACTGAATTCTTAGTTCTGTGATGTCCAATGTATGTGTTTGTGTGTAAGTTGTTGCCATCCCTAATTTGCATAAGTTATCTTGCCCGATACATACATTTTATCGGTGTATTATAAGCAAACAAAAATTCAGGTATTCAATATCTAGTAGAAGCACACATGTCCTTGTCATTCTCTGTTGTGGATGAGTTATCTTGTTGTATGTTCACAAGTTACCAATGTATCATAAGAATATGTGTGTGACTATTAATTCAACAGCTGTGCATCCTTTATGCTCACTTTTTTCTCTTTGTTATTCTTGTGTGTCAGGTCACAATGCCAAGGAAGCGCAAATTAGATGATGACTTTGAGGAGGTGAACCCCTTAAAGAAGCATAAGCCTCCCGCAGATCGGAACAGGGCTTCTCCTAGTGCTCTTGTGACTGCCTGTAAGGATATGTCAGATGAGAGAATGGCCGCGATCGATGACATGGATTTCACTAGTCTGCGGAATATCAAGTGTGATAATCTGTTCAATCGGCTTTCTCAATGGCTTGCTGGTCTATACGACCCTGATTCCCGTGAGGTTGTTGTACCTGGTCGCGGAAGGTTACCTGTCAATGAAGAGTCTGTGCATCGTATAATGGGTGTGCCCCGAGGTGATATTGCGGTGGATTTCAAGGTTCCTACAGATGCACAGCTTGAGCTTGCGGGAGATCTTTTTGGTGATCTTGGACATGCTCCTAAAACTGTGGATGTATTAAACCTTATCTTGAGCACTAACCGTCATGACGACAATTTCAAGCGCTTGTGGCTTGTGCTTGCTGCCAGCACCGTGATGGCGCCGACGACTTCCAACAAGATCAGCACCAGATGGTATCCTGTGTTGGTAAGCACATCTGGCTATCTTTCTAGTTCACGCTTTTTATCTCTTTTCTTTTCTGGTTTTTCTACCTGGTAATTTTTTGCTTCTTAGTCTGATGATTATACACATATGCACTTTGATAACTTTCCCTGATTTTTGGAGTGTGGTAATTTCTGTCCCTTTGATTTTCTATGATCTGAAGTGTGGTATTTATGTAGTAATGCACATCATAACTTTATATGAAGGTGTAGTAATTATATAGTAATGCACCGGATAACTTTTTATGAAGGTGTAGTAATTACATAGTGATGCACCTGATAACTTTTTTCTGATGGTGTGGTAATTATGTAGTAATGCGCCTGATAACTTTTTCTGAAAGTGTGGTAATTATCTAGTAATGCACCTGATAATTTATTTATGCCTTGCAATATGGTAATTTTGACTTACTTCTCAATAATGTGGTAATTGTGTGCTTATGTACTTGGTGATTCCATGCTTTAACAGTGTTATAAGTATCTACTTATGTCCCCTGCTAACTTGTGTGCATACATTCCTCTATGTTTCATGTGCTTTCTTTTTTTCGCAGCAAAATATTGGCAATGTAAAAAACCTCAACTGGTGCAAATTTATTGCGGATCAGCTTCACAAAGCCCTTTCAAAAGGAAAGCCTACGACGGGCTGCCTCCTATTCTACAATGTTAGTCCCCCTATTCTTTTTTGTTCCCATGATATTTTGGATTGTACGTCTTATTCCGCCAAACAGCTAGATTGTAATGACCTTTTCTGTTTTTCCAGCTTCTGTATATAGATGCTATTGACTTAACTGGCCTTGGTATCATCTTGCCTAATGGTCCTTTTGCAATTAATGTGTGGACGAATGAGTTGGCATCGAAAGTTCTCCGGATGGATGTCCAGAGGGACAAGCTTTCTTATGGGAAATTACCGGTAATTTCCCATACGTCATTTTTCTTACCTTCTATGTATTGCCATCTTTTTTATCAAGATCTTAATTTGTTTTTTATCATTTTTTTTCAGCTTAAGCCCCAATATGGTCAAGACTATTGCTTGTTTGGTGGCTTACAAGGTCTAGATAAATTCATGCGTGTTCATGCACCGCAAAACTGTTCTGAACAGGTATTTTAATCTTTTTTGTGCGTTTGGGTATTTTTGTTTTCCTTTTCCTGGTAAATATTGTTATAAAGACCTGGTAACTTGTACTGTTTTTAGGATGGTATTTTTTTTAGATTCTCACTTTGGAATAACTTCATTTGAACTTATATTTGTGTGGTATTTTTAGTAGTTTTTGCATGGTACTTAATGTCTCTCACAACCTGATTATTTTTTTTTCATTCGTGATTTTCTATCAGAAACTTGCTAAAGCTTCTGCTATTGTGGGTCGCTTTTCGTCTGGCATGGTTGGCCTCCTGGGTGGTCTTGTTAATGAGTTCATGTCCTTGGATGATGAAGACAGCTCATGGATGTCCCGTGTGTTAGAGAGCCAACTAAAGGGTTTATCTTCTGCTGCCGGGAAGACTGCAAGCACCCGTCCTGCATCCCGCTCGCGTGAAGTAAAAGATACCGGCAAGAAAACTGTCGAAGGTTCAGATTCTGATCATGAGGATAGTTATGGTGGCGGTGATGGTCACTCTGACGAAGATCTAGATTTTCACGTTCATTACCATGGTTCTTCAGGTGGACCGAACGCCCATGAGGCTTCAGGTAGTGGGGTAGTGCTGGACCGAATGCCCATGATGCTTCAGGTAGTGGCGCAGCGAATGCAGATGTGGGTGCAACCATGTTTGCAACTGCCAATGTGTCGGTAAGGTCAGCCGGAATTGATGGAACTGCTACTGCAGGAACCGATCAGCCTCTCGAGTCTCAGATTATGCTTACTGCACGTTCCGGGAATGTATCTAGTGATGGATTGCATAACCAGCCAGATATGACGGATACTCAAAATGAGGCTGCTGTTGATGCTTCTGTGAAGAGGTGCGGTTCTTCTCTCGTCCGTAACTTGGAAAAGCAATATTCTAGGCGTCGCAAGAAATTACGCCTACCTTCTCCGCCCATGGCCACTGGTACAGCTGTTTGTAACCAGCCGTCGTTGGATGATACACATCGTTCTATCAAGGCAATAGTCATCAATGAGCTTGGCATTGTAGGCCCAGATAAGGGCACCAACTCAGTAATTGCCAATCCCACGCGGAAGAAGCAACATCCTCGCAAGTGAGTTTCTTATCATCTGCTAGTTGATTTCTTTTTATTTTCATTTGTTATATTGCATTTTTAGCTGGTAACTTCTGTCAATATAAGCTAGTAACTAATGTTATATTTAGGTGTTGTATGCAAATATAATTTGATAACTAATATTAATATAAGCTGGTAACTAATGTTTTTATAATCTGGTAATGTCCATGATTATTTTTCTTTCTGTACATACTTACTTGTTGTTACTCTTTTGTGTTATCACTTTTCCTAGCACCTAGCTTCTGATAATTAGAAGTAACTATGTCTGGATAATTTCTATTCCTTAATAAGCCTGTGTTTTTTTTCTAGAATGGATAGTAATTATATCATGGTAAGGCTGATAACTTTTAGTAGTTATTTTCACGATAATAACTTCAGTTTTTTATTTGAACAATATGTAGTTTAACTTTGTTTGCATGATAATTTTAGTAATTATATGCTGGTAAGCATGTGTTATTTGTCCACGGTAAAGTTTTTCTCATGTGCACTATATCCTTTTCAAATAATAACTTGTCAGGTGTTCGAATGCTCCATCTATTAGTGTTGCCGACCTTCAGCAAACGCGGTCTACCAGTGTGGGTGTCACATCTGAGGAGATACCTAGTAATCCTGCGCGTTCTTCGGCAGATGTTGACTCGTCTGACACGTCACACAGGTGATTATGAATGTTATTTTTCCTCACTATTTGATATCTAAATGATTTTCTCTATTTGTTTATTTTTCATTTTGTAAATTAGGTGAATATATACCGGTAATTTAACTCTTTTATGCGTGGCATCATAATCTGTATGGGAATGACTGGTAGTTTTTATAGTCAAAGCTCTTACAATATTTACTGTTATTTTTAGCATGATAAATTTGTTGGTAACTTTGTTATCTTCATAGTTACCATCTTCATTAATGATTTGTGACGATGTTCATTTTTTGCATTATGTGGATAACCAAGTTGGCCATAAGCTGTCAAATAATTTGAATACAAGCTTGTAACGAAAGTTATTTTTTAGCTGGTAACTTCTGTCAATATAAGTTGGTAACTAATGTTATTTTTTAGCTGTTGTATGCAAATATAATCTGATAACTAATGTTAATATAAGCTGGTAACTAATGTTTTTATAAGCTGGTGATGTCCATGTTTATTTTTCTTTGTGTGCAGCAAGAAGACCAAGATTACTGTGAGGAAGGTTACGAAGTCTTCTAAAGTTGCAGTTCCAACTAGGTCTTCTCCTCGTATTGCTCCCAGGGATACGAAAGATGACTTTAAAGACTCCCCCGTGGTCACTTCTCCAATAGCTGTTGTGCAAGATAATGCCCCTGTGAGGAATTCACCAGAGGCTGGTTTTGGAGCTGTGGATGAGCTCGCGGCAGCAGCCACTATTACTCAAGTGGTAGAAGAAATTGCCAATGTTGTTATTGGCACTGAAGCTGAAACTTCTGCTGATCAACCTAAAGGAATTGCTCCTCCATTGAGTGCTGTTGTAGCTGAAACTTCTGCTGATCAACCTCAAGGAATTGCTCCTTCAATGAGCGTTGCCGTAGCTGAAACTTGTGCTGATCAAGATCAAGGAATTGCTCCTCCAATGAGTGATACCGTAGCTGAAGATGTCCAAGCTCCTGTCAAAATACCATGTGTTGTTCAAGCTCAAGTTGAATCTGCCCAATCCAATGTGGCAAAACCAGTTGAAACTGAAGATGCATTGTTTGTTGAAGCTCAACCTGGGGATGACCAAGTCGCCGCCCAAGAATTCAGCATTAATGCAGATGTAGAAGATGTTGTTGCTGATAGGGCCTATTGGGATTTCACCGCACCATCTTGCTCTCTTGGCCTAGATTTTGGCCCCACACCGCCCGTACCAGCTATTAATACGACGGCCGCAGTCCCAGCTGCAGTTCCAACACCGCCCCCAGCGGTTGTTTCGACAACTCAAGCACCAGCAGTGGTCCCAGCGGTTAACAATGCTTCGCAAGACCGAGCAGCAGCATCCCCAATTGATCATATGGCGGTAGCACAACGAGATTTAAAGAACGCAGAAGATAATCCTATCGACTCCAATCCGTTTTCATGATCTGAGCCTGCTGACCTTAGTAAGTGAAGGCATATATGTGTCTTCGCTTTATCACAAAAGAGTGATGGGATGGATGTCTGCTTTGCGAAGACCTTTTTTATGCTTTTAGTTTGATCCTTGTGTGTATATTTATGCTTTTTTATCCTATGTATGGACAACCTCCCCCCCCCCTCTCACATGTAATGACTTCTGCTTTTGCGTGTGTGCTATGTAATGAACTATGTGTTTTCGTTTCACATTTGCGCTCTTTTATTTTTTATGTTGTCTGGTGTGTCGATGTATTATATGTGATTACTATTGTTCATCATTCCTGGTAACTTTCACTAACATCCGACTGATAATTATTTGCTAACTAGTTACTTAAATGGTAACATTTGTGATCATACCCTGATAACTTACTGCTATCCATGCTGATAACTTCAACCCTTTTTGTATGGTAACTTCTGCTATCACCATGCTAACATCTGACTGATAATTGTAGCGCTCTACTTTTAACTGATAAATACAGCGCTCTACATGAAAGATATTTGTACCTTGTTTTCTAGCTTACCATTTTATCGTATGGTAACTTTCACCATGGTAACTTTTTGCGAATGTTGTGCTAGTATTTTTTGTTCTAACTAGATACCTACATGTTTTCATTTTTTTGCTAACTAGTTACTTAAATGGTAACATTTGTGATCATACCCTGATGACTTCTGTTATCACCATGCTGATAACTTCAACCCTTTTTTGTTTCCTTTATTATTGCTGTAAATACACCCCTCCCCCTCCTTTCCCTGCACGCACAGACAGACCATTCTAATACATTTATGCTGCCCCTTTAACTATCCTGACCCCCCTCATTTTCTTCCCTTTTTCTCTCTACGGTAATTATATCATCATTCTGTACTATCTATCACTTTTTTCTTTAGCAGTTTTCCACATATTTGACATTCCTTTTTTCGGTTCAAAAACTGACATGATCGCAACTTTTTGAAAAGCGTCGATTTCGAGTTTATGATGCGGATGTTGAAGACGACGATGTAATTATGTGGGTTGAAGAATTCGAACGTGCCACTGTTAGAGCAAAAGTAAATTACGGTTCTGTAAAAGGTACTGATAGGAAGATTTTATTTAACCAACTTTTTCCTACTGCCAACCCTGATAACATCACTATCTTCATGTTGATAATTTACTGTTCTAAACTCTGATAACTTCTTTTCTTTTTGTTTCCCCATAATATTCCTTTCCATCATTCCCAACTCTGATAACTCCCTTCACTTTTCTTCTAGACCACCCCACCAGCCCTGAATTTGCTACACCAGTTATTCGACCTCCCTATGGTAATCATTCAGCCAATGTGACTCCTAAATCGTACATTCAGAAAGTTAGCGTAAGCCGCCCATCGCAGTTCCTTCTGCCTCCATATTGTGGCCTCACAGCATCTGCACTCGAAGAGGTTATTTACGCATAAGTTATCAAGCACACCACTGATTCAATTGACTCCAAGATAAAACAGTAATGACATTTACTGTTTTCCTTTTCTCTAGTATTTTGACCCCTCACTGGCAAAACATTGGCTTATATACTTTTTTTTTCTTTGTTTGCTTTTCAGTATTAGGGTTATTGACATCGATGGGCGGTGGGTCACATTGGAGGAGCTTGCTAATAGTGTGATAGAAGGTGGTCAAGTTTCGAATAATATTGCAGAGCTCCACATCCGAACTCTTTCTGATTCTGTACCCCCAGGGAAGATCATCTTTCCATGGTTGCTGTCAGTATATCTTATCATACATGATATGATGAGCAAGTTCCGAATCAAACATTTCCGTCGTGATGCAAACTACATACTTAGTCACCAAAATCAGGTACAATTTTTTACGTAAACTACATACTTTTCTTCTTTTAAATCGTACAAGCTGTTTTTTAGTTGGTATAACAGGCAATTTTATCATGCTCTTATTTTGGTTTGTCAGACATCGTACCATTAAAGAATTTTAGCTGGTACCTAGTTATGTTACTTTTCTGTGGTAACTTTCATGTATGCCTACTGGTAACATATGTTGTCAGTGTCCTGATAAATTTGCCTTTTTAACTGTAAATGCATTGATAACTTCTTGTGTTCATGTGTTCACATTTTTCCTTTCTGTGGAAACTTTCATGTATGCCTACTGGTAACATATGTTGTCAGTGTCCTGATAACTTTGCCTTTTTAACTGTAAATGTATTGATAACTTCTTGTGTTCATGTGTTCACATTTTTCCTTTCTGTGGTAACTTTCATGTATGCCTACTGGTAACATATGTTGTTAGTGTCCTGATAACTTTGCCTTTTTAACTGTAAATGCATTGGTAACTTCTTGTGTTCATGTGTTCACATTTTTTTAACAGCTACTGTTTCCAACACTGCAAAAGTTGGGACCTCTACCAAAGGACGGGCATTGGTATGTCTTGTGCCTTAATCTCAAGGCAAAACGATTTGAAGTTCTTGATTCTCTTCGTCCACAAGATAGCCCTTCGCTCATCACACATGCGACGAAGCTTATGAATGTCATTAAAAAAGCCTGGTTGATTGCGTACAAGGACTCGAGTAAGAAGATCCAAGACTATAATCTTGTGTACATCGATGTGTTCAAATAGGACAATGGGTTAGTTTTTTTGGCTAGTACTCGATCATTGTTTTTTCTTCTAAATACCCGGTAACTTAGTAGTGTAGCATTTTAAAAGTTCGTTCACCTTTTTGCTTATCTTATTTTGCTTTTTAACACATTTTTTTTTTCCTTACAGCACTGATTGCGGTTTCTTCGCGTTCAAGATCTTGGAGTTCTGGGATGGTAAAAATATCCCGACAATAACTAAGGAGCAGATCCCGGCGCTGAGGAAGATATTGAGAAGCATGTGGCTGGACCATCCTCTTAACAAATGCACGCAATGGCGCTATCACTTGTTCAACAAGGAGTAATTCATGTGAGAAATTTGCACCAATATAAGTTTTGATTTTATGTTTAAGAACGATGATAGTTTTATACATTTTTTCTGGGCTGATTACTATCTTTTTTATACATTTTTTGCTGATACTTATGTTAGTCAATGCTGATAACATACTATATCAGGTGCTGATAACTTTCTTTTTCATGGCGTCATAACATTTTGCTCACAAACAAAGAACAATAACTAATCTCATTCTCATTTCTGAAAATCCCCATTACATTCTGGACGATAACTTACATGTTTCAGTGCTAATAACTTATCATTACATGGTGTCTCGACACCGTTTTACACAATAAAATGGGTAAAATTGATAAGTAAAATCTCTAACTTGCATTTCAATGCCCATCTAACTTGCATTTCTCAGTGTGGGATGGGTGAGGTACATTTGCGTTTATCGTGATCTGTCGACCCGCAGACTCTACACTTCCTCTCTTTTTTTGGTTTTGCAATGTCAAATGGGTGCTGGAATCTTTTCTCTCTCGGACGCCCTTTCGTAGTAGACTTTGGTGGGTCTAGTATCACTCTTGTGTTTGATGATTGGGATCCCTCGGCATGTGAGCCCTGGAACTGGAAAATATTGCCAGACACATGCGTGACAGGAATGCTTCCTTGATGCGCTACTGGGACACCTTCAGTGGCACTAGTCCCTGGTGGTGAAGAAAACATTTGTGCTTCTTTTCCCTCATCCTTTTCCTTTCTTGCTTTCTTTATCTGCCTCTTTTTTAGTGCATCCATGTCGTCTCTGAAAGCATTAACATGTTTCCTTGCCAATGCCATCCCTTCATCAGTAGTGCAAGCGTCTTTTGCTTGTTCCTTGAAATCATTCAGAATAGATGTATATCTCATGATATTTTTTCCGTACTCTGTCATACCCTTCTTAACTGTTGGCTATTGGTAATCAGGCTCAACAAGATCCTCTTCTAGATCCCATGTCCACCTATCCAGGATATACCTCCTCAGTATCTCGTAGACTCCAATCTGTTCCATTACTCGTAGTATGTGTGCGCACAATAGCCCATCGCGATCAAACTTGCAGCAAGTGCATGAGTATACCCCTTCATCCTTGTTCGCCTGCACATGGTAGTCCCTATCCCCATACTTTGGTAGTATGCCTCGGAGCGACCACATACTGAAGGTTCCATCTTGCAGAGTGTCGCATCCGTAAGCAGTCTTTAGCTTCATCTCAACCTGGAACTTGGAGAACAGATTTTGTGTGTATATCCCTCGCATCTGTAACTCGATTGGGTTCAATGAATACATGTCTGCCTCTTTGTAAATTGTGTCCACTTTCTCTTTCGCCACAACCACCATTACTTTCTCCTGGATTGCAGTGTATTGAGTTGCGAATTCAATCAATGAGTTGTTGGGGTTCACATACTTCTTGAGCACAGCATTGAATCCCTCGCTCCTGCAGTTGTCTGCAAGAATGGAAAGAAATGCTTCATGTAGTACACTGGGGCCCAACATTTCCTATTTTCCCACAGCCATTGAAAATGTTCGTTGTCGATGTGGCCATATTCATCCATCATTGCCCACCATTTGTTTTCAAACTCTCCCTCTGTGATACACAAAACATGAGACAATTACAACATCATACACAATCATTCGTAATTAAAGTATAAGTATGTTGGTAACTTTTCTTAGTTGTTAGATGGTAACTTTATTGAACAGTTTTTCCAGATCTGGTAACTTTTCTAAACCAATAGTTGGTATCAACATATATAACTGCCCCTTGGTAATATAATCAACAAGATCATGGTAACTTGTGTAGACCCACACATGGTAACCTGTGCATCACATATATTCATATGGCTTCTCAAGTTTGTTGCATGGTAATTAAAATGGGTCAACAGATTAGGTACGTACCAGTCAAGCTGTTGTCGACACAATCTTTGAACGCTTTTTTTAGTGGTTTATCATCAGCCATAAGTTTTCCAAGTTTCTCCTGCGTCTTCTTCATTATATGCCAGCGACAATTTCTGTGTATTATGTTCAAGAAGACCTCGTCGATCGCACTCCTCATTGCAAAGTCCTGGTCTGTGATGATGTTTTTAGGGGCAACACCACCCATTGCATGGAGGAATGTGTTAAACAGCCACACAAAGTTTTCCTTTAGTTCGTTTCGAACGAAGCCACACCCAAACTGGATGGATGGACCATGGTTATTAATTCCAATGAATGGTGCACACGACATCTTGTACATGTTTGTCATGTATATTGTGTCAAAGGACAAACAATCATTATACTTTGCATATGCCCTGCGTGATGCGCCATCTATCCAGAACAAGTTCTCAACCCTGTCCTCATCATCAAGTTTGATTCTCTAGTAGAAATATGAATCTTTGGCCCTCATCTCTTGGAAGTATGCAATTGTGCTCCCAACCTCCTTGTGGCGGTGCTCTAAGCGGAACTTAGCTCGTTGATTAGCAATGTCTTGTGTCGTGTAGGGTACGTCTTTAGCGCTCCCGTAGAACCATGACATCAGCTGCATCTGCCTCGCAGTCTCAACGTTGCATCCGTGCAAATCCTCAAGAAGTCCTGCTCCTCCTTCGGAATGTACCGATGTGATGATAAGAATTTTGTCAGGGATGGCTTTTTGATCAGGGGGTGATCGTGGGATAGGTACATGTGTGCTTCACATTCAGTCCTAACAACTTTCTTTTTTTTCTCTTCTTGACAATGCTGGCTGGGTTTTCCACATCTTGCAGCTCATCCCTGTCCTTGCGTCGTTTGCCATATTTTGTACAAACTAGTAGCACCCTGCTTATAGTTCCATCAACTCTCTCTTTCTTGAATTGCCGCCTAATTGCAAAGCCAGTCCTGCGCGCGTAGGTGCTGTAGTGGTCATGTGCGCTCTCCAGGGTGTCAAATTTTGTCCCTTGTAAAGGTGGCTTAGGTGTGGAATATGCCTCCATGTTGCTGCCTTCCATATCAGCGTCGATCCCAGCAGATTCTGGAGTTGCTGGTTCGCTTATTGTCTGCTCTCCAAGGCTCCCAGCCACTGTGCTTGCATTTGTTCTAGCACTATGTGCACTTGTTCCACCACCGGGCAAGCTGTTGTTTGCGCTGATTGCCCGAGCACCTGCAATTTGGCCTGGTAGATTAGTGTAATATTACATGATAAATAACAGTTTTCCATCATGAAGTGTATCTTTCTTTTCTGCCTAAACAACCTTGGTAATTTGCATACTCTGAACCTGGTATTATGAGTGCACCAATGCTGGTAATTTTCAAACCCACTTCAACAGTAAAGCATTCTTTCTGCCTAAAAAACCCTGGTAATTTGCATCCTCTGAACCTGGTAATATGTGTGCATCAAGGCTGGTAAGTTTCAAACCTACTTCAATAGTAAAGTATTCTTTCCACCTAAAAAACCTTGGTAATTTGTATTTTTTGGACCTGGTAATATGTGTGCACCAGTGCTGATAATTTTCAAACCCACTTCAATAGTAAAGTATAAGAATGGGTTTTTCATTCCATGATGATATGTAAACAGTAATGTTGGTAATTTTACCTGTCCCCATGATGTTTTGGTATGCTGAATTGCTGCTTGGTGTGCGCGCTGCATCGTCCTCTTCATGCATTGTCCCTCCTCCATCTTCTGCATTATCTCCTCTGCTAGCATCCATTTACCTACTCCTGCTTGATTTGTTTTTACGTTTGCACGTTAGTATACATTTACACGTGTTCACTCTTTTTTTGAAACTCATTGTTTTGTTTACTCTTTACACAGTTGTTTGAAGGCAAGAATCGCAGGGGTGATCGGGGAGAACACTAAACAAGACAATTACAGTAGAACATGAGCATCTCCATTAAAAGGCAGCACTTTTCTTTATCCAATGTTAGTTCTTAGATAAAGTGGATGATAACTTTTTACTATGTACAGATTGATAACTTGTTTACTTCATGCAGTATAACATTCTTGTAGACTGAAAAATGAATCTTTTTTGCAATGCATCTTCCATTGTATGAGAGAATGATTTTTGTGGTCAATAAAGGTTTCTCTTTCCTTTATTTGTCTTTATTTTTCCATGGTAGACACAAAATCTATGGTTAGTGTAGCAAGGGAATGGGGTATTTTTTTGGGTACTCTGTTTTGTTGCATAAAGTTGGTAACAAAAACTACGAGGGGCTGGTAATTTTGCACTTAGTTGATTGGTAAGTCACTGCAACAGGCAAAATTATGAGAGAAGTCTGCTTATTCTGTTTTCTAGAGGTGGAAGGATGGTAATTTTTGCACATATTGGGAGGGGGTGGGGTGGGGGTGGGGTAAGTCTTTGTATTAAGCAGAATTTTTTGGAGATTTTGGATGAGTCTTGATTCTTACCAGGGTGAGGTGATGTTGCCTGGTGATTTCTTCGCCGTATCCCTGGTAATTTCCACCGCTTCCCTGATGATCTGCTCTGGTTTGATCCAGATCTGGAGGAGGGGTAGGTCATTGGTGTTGATTTTGAGCAGATGTGTAGGGGGGAGGGGCGGGTGGGTGGTGGGGAGGGGCGTGTGGGTGGTGGGGAGGGTGAGAGAGGGTATACTTGCGTGGGAGGTAAGGGGGTGGGGCAAAGTTGCGATCTGGTTAGCTGACGGGGTGATCGGCCTGGTTAGCTGGCGGGTGATCGACAGGTATGGTATGGTAAGGTAAATTTCCTATCGGGCACACTGTTGCCAAATATCACTGTTCTATTCTTGAACTAAACTGTCAGCGCCCTATTGCAGTCTTTTCGTCTGTATTTTTATGGATAAAGTGACGTTTCCATCCATGGTAAAGGTCAGTGGACTAGTGATAACTTTTCTTCTTATTAATCCTCTAATTAATGCACTATAATTCTCCTTGTATCACTTGAAACGTCATCTACAAATGAAAAAGTATTCACAGCCACACACAGAAAAAAAGGTGCAAGAATAGAATCACCTCAAAGGACATAAATGTAGATGATATCTAGAGCAGAATATTACTGTAAACCTAATTTGTCGTCTTGGAACAGCTAGCCGTTTGAATCATGCATGCTGTGTGGTTTATTTCTACCGTTTAGTTGTCATCACTCATCACCACCAAAATCTTCTCACCATTGGTCTTGACACAGTTTACTGGGCAGGTGCGCAGGCAGAATTTGGAGCCGGCAGCAGCAAGGTGATGGAGATCGAGTACTACTATCCCACTAGTGCAGGAGTGCTTCTGTTTCCTAGCTATAATACCTATTTTGCTCTTGTGAAGAAATAAGAGATGGACATGTCGTGTGATGTGTAGTTCTCTATCTAGTAGTACTCTTAGTAAGCTTGATTCGATGCTAGGTCAGAGCTGTCACTATGGCTGTTTCGTTAGTATGAAGTCTGAACCGGACCTCTAGCATGGGTTATTTACCTTACCTGTGGCTGTGGGCATATTATATGATTTGACGTACGCTCTGATGAAGGGTTTCCATTCTATGTAATCATATATCATTTCACTGCTGATTTGTGTCCGTTGCGTTAATTGCTTTGCTGGGCGTGGAACCCGTCAGGTAGCAGCTAGCTTAGCTTTCTTGCCGCACACAAAACTGAGGAAAATTTCGAGCATACATTCCATGTACGCTATGGCTGACTGGATGGCAGGGGGTTCATGATGGTCATCGATGCTAGTGGAGTACGTAGGACTGTTAGTGCTAGCCATGCTCAACAACCAAATCGGAATTGACATTACTAGCTAGTTACAGTACTTAACTTCCTAATCAGCTCCTCTCACCTAACGGAGGCACATATGCGGTCTCACTCCGTCCCGAGTAAAGAAGAGACGCACAAGTCCAATTCACTCCACTCCATGTGCGCGCTGAGCAAAATTCCTTAATTTCTCGACCAGTAATTGAAGGTTGCAGCTGCATGTCTACACTCTTGGTCGTTGCACGCTTCAGGAAACGAGAGCACACATGATTCCATGTGCCACTGTGCTCAGCATGGTTCCTTTTCGTTCTGTTGCTTTCTTCCTTTGCACTTACATCCTGCGATGTCAATTTCTTGCCTTATCGTTCGGCTTGGTAAAGGCTAGCTACCTACACATGGCATTTATCATAAATATATACAGTGGGATTACAAAAAACTAGTTAGCATTACATCCTCCGATGTCACTTTCTTGCCTTATCGTTCGGCTTGGTAAAGGCTAGCTAGCTAAGCTCAATTTGGCTCCTCAAGCTGAACCCGTCCCTCCCGGAACCGGATCCTCTAACATCCTCAAGGGATGTTACGTAAGCTATAGTAACCGTGACATCCCTTCTTCACATCCATATGGTTAAGCCTAAAATGATTATAATTAATTTGCAAATTACAAATCTACTGTACATTTACAAAAATTACATACAAACAAAATTATGGTGCAATAAAATTATTTTTTTATTTTTTTACATGCTACAGTAAATTCACATAGTAGTTGCTACAGTAACCCTGACATCCCTTATTCGCTTTACACACGCATTTCACTGTAGCTTCGTGACATCCCTTGAGGATGTTAGGGGATCCGCTTCCGTCCCTCCCGTGGCGCTTCCGCGAGCGCCCGGGGGGAACCCTAGCCGCCCCCTCCCCTAACCTCCTCTCTCGGTGCCCTTCCCCCGCAGCCGCCCAGCGGCGCCGCCGGGCAAAGCCCGGCTGGCCAGGGCTGCGGCGGGGCCTTCCTTCCCTTCCTCGCGAGAACCTCGGCTGGCGCGGGCCAGCCACTCGTCGGGAAGCGCTGGCCTTGGGCGGGGGCCAGCGGCGCGGCGGCGCAGCGGCCAGGTGGCTTCGGCAGCGCGTCGTGGCGTCCCGGCAGTGGCGGGGTGGGCACTTGCGGTGCGGCGGCTGCGGCAGGTGCGGATTCGTCTTCTCCGACCAGATCTGGTGGAGCACGTTGGAGGGGCGGTGGCGGCGGCTTTAGGTCTGTCCTGACCAGGGGTGCTGGTCGGGGGCGACCTGGGTTGCGGGCGGCCGCGCTTACCTGGGCAGAGGGCTGGTAGGGGCGGCAGCGCAAAAGTGCTGGTCTTGGCGGACAAGCTTTCAGGTTTCTTGCCGGCTCCGGTGGCGGGAAGTTGGCGAGCGGCGTGGATGGGTTTCCCGGCGAGCAGCCTTGGCGGTGGGTGGCGGTCTTCGGGGTCTCCATGCCGGTGGACGGGCCGACGTTGGTGGCCTTGCGGGGAGATGCTTCGTCTGCCGCGGCGGGGCGGCACATCGGCTGCCGGTGGGGAGGTTGGTGGGAGGTCTAGGCAGCGCCGACTCTCGGGCTCTGCCCATTGCTGGCACAAGTTGTGCCGGTGGTGATTCTTCCGCTCCCCCTTATCCCCATTCCTCATCCGTTTGTGTGCGGCGGCAACTCCGGTGAAGCTCAAGGCGGGACGTAGGTTGCGGTTCGTCGGTTGTGGCATCACCTCGGACTAAAGCTGGTCGCTTTGCTGGTCTTGGGGATGTCTAGATGGCGGGAGGCATGGCGTTCATGGGCGGGCAGCCTTGGTCACGTCGGTGGCTTGGTTGCGGGTGGTTGCCGCAGCTAGGAGGCGTCGGCGGGATGTGAACGACAGGGTATACCACCTGTCCACCTTTGCTCTGGCCAACGGTGGCGGCCTCCGTGGACGTCGTACCCTTCTTGAAGGCTCCGTCGCGGCGTTCTCACTCCTTTTGTCTTGCTCCGGGTGAAAACTTTATCTTCGGGATCGGGAGGTGGCGGTTATCTATGGTCGTAACCTTCTGGAGGCACCGTTCTGGAGTCCTAGCTGCGTTGTGGTCTGCCTCACCTCTCCGCTGTGGTTGCTCATGGTGGAGATCCCCGTCGGCTTCAAGCGGTCCTCTTCGCACATCTGTAGTTGCTTGGTTGTCTGTGGGGTGGTGTGGTGGTGCCTGGCACCTTTGTATCTTGCGTTGGGTGTGTGTGTCGTGTGCGGTAATGGCGTGTGTTTGTATCGGTGTCTCGGATCGGATGTTATGCGGTGTGATTTGCTTTATATATAAATTTGCTTTATATATAAAGCAGGAACCCTTTTTCGTGGAAGGCTAGCTAGCTAAACATGGCATTTATCATAAATATATGCAATTAGAATCACAAAAAAGTAGCAAGGTAAACTGTGCATTTACGCAGCTAGATTTCTGTTCTTACATTTACCTGAATTTATTTTGCTGTTACATTTACTTGAATTTCTTGTATAAAAACTACTTGAATTTATTCATGAAGCACCACAATTTATATTCGTGAAATAACTACTCGAAGGCCATGCTTCCCCCACATTTCTTTTTTTTCAAATTTTCACAACCTATGTACACTCTTGTTTAGATTGGTTACTGACCTGCCGATGTAGTTCAGGCCTATGTACATTGTGTGGAAAGTGTGCACATATGTGACAAAGGAAAATTGAAGCATAAATTCCATCTATAAATAGTTAGATACACTATGCTCCCGAATTTTTCAGGCCTCACATTCAATTGAGATCTCCAATTTGAAATTGGCTCACCCGATTTTGACTGGGTCAACAATTTCTCTTGGAGCTCTCTCATTAAATGCTTCTGATTTACTATGCTCCCTAATTTTGAAGCTTTCCCTTTCGATTGAGTTATTCAATTTTGTATTTGTTTCATGATTTTAATCGGGTCAATGGTTTTTCAAATTAATTGGCAGCAATCGGCCTATAAAAATATATCAATCCCGTGCACTCTCCTATCACCTAGAAAGAAGAAGCGCAAACATGTGCTACAGTATTATCAATATAGTATATGCAACCATCGATGAAGAAAATGTCCCCACATAAGTATAGGTTGACTAGCAGATAACACGCTTGGTTCTGCTTGGTAAAGGCTACCTAGACATAACTTTTATCATGCAAACTACCCTCTCTCTTAGGGTTTGCAAGACACGTGGGTAGCCCTATATTGACAATTTGACAAACAGAATACAAGTTATTTATCTTAAATTTATACAATTCGAATAAAAAGACTAGAGATTTGAGCCAACTAGTAACTAGTCAAACATAGCTAGTGTGACCGGTGCTGGTATGCCTACTCTTTTACAGCAACTATAGTAGAGTGGCCACATCCGCAGTGTCCTTATTGCGTGTAAAACATGGTTCATAATATTTTGGAGGTGATGCGTGAGTCACCATAATGCGCTATTTCTTACTTTTTTTTTTCTTTTATGCTTGCATCAACTCAATACTCATACACTCATTTGGAGGGGGGTTCTACACTTAACTTGACATAACAAAGTTCTTACATAGGAGAAGAAATGTCAATTAGTGTCTTCTTCGTACATAATTAGTAGTGAATTAGTTGTTCAAAATTTATCCTTTTATATATGTAGCAACTTTATATCCTGCGTCTTGATCCTGAGTCAATGGTGAAACTTATGCACGAGTACATGCATATTTGACGAGTCAGCTCGATGACTAGCTGTGACATTGTGACGGTCTGGCATGGTTGATGTCAGAGTGGGACTTGTAGGGGTCATGAGTGGCCGGTAGGCACTGCCACGGTCCCTAGCACAACGAAATTGGGCAATCTCACCTTCATCGCATGCTTCCTTAATAATGATGGTCCAAGATGGTGCACTTTGTTTCCGCCGCTACCGCATGTACCACCTCGAACTCACACTAGAAGGCACACTGCCTCTCTGCCACTTCTGCTTGAGCCACCTCGAACTCGTGCCAGGAGGCTTGCTTCCACTGCACCGCCAATGCCTACCGTTGACAGTCTCCTCAAATATATCACACATCACATAGGTGAAAGGACGAGGCATAAGAGGCGTAGCAATCATCACAGGCCTCCTTAATGGTGAGATGGTGAGGAACCGGTTGTGGTAGGGCATTCACGCTGCGTTGGCAGACTTGGGCATGGTGTCGGGAGATCTTCGGCCTGGCACCACACCATATAAGGGATACCAATCTAGCACATACCGAATAGCGAGGATCCAACCCCTCCCACTTAGCGATGAAGGAGGGACCCTCCCAAAAGGCATCTTGCATGTCACGACTACCCCAACCCTCCTCAGCTATGAGGGCATCCTCCTCCTACGCAGCCTCCTTCTCCAGCATATGTTCCCCCTCTTCCTCCATGATCGACACTCAATCCGGCTGTAGAGGAAGCATGACGGTGATGATGTACGAAGCAGATGCGAAGATGGAGGTGTAGCTTTAGACGGCTGCGCGGTGAGCCAGGATGAGGAAGCACCGGCCTTGTAATAGATACGACGTTGGGCGGCTGCGAATGGCATGCGTGGCAGGAAACATCAGTAGTAGAAAAAAACATGCATGAAAAGCGGCCCCCGAAAGTGGTTGTGACATAGAGGGACAAAGACTCCTATAATGCTGAACAACGAAGGCGGTTCCACATGGGTAACCGCCTGTAGTTAGAAAATGGCATGTAATACTTATTTATTCCAGGTGGTTATAAAATGGACCTGGTTCCGAAAATACATGATGACAACTACAATATGGTAACCACCTCCAAGAGTTTGGTAACCAACTCACTGACCCTGAGTTCGCTAGGAAAGTGCCATTCGCTAGAGGGGGTAGTGTTGCCGCCCATTGACTGTGTTGAGTGGGCACTTTGTTCTTTTGAAATATGAGAGATTTTGGATTCTGGTGGATAGGATGATTTGAAGATTCACAATGTACTCAGTCAAAAAGGTTTATTCTCCTCTCTCAAAAAATGTTTATTCTTTGAAGAGTTAGGGGAAACTTATGTGTTGTAAAATGTAAACCGGTCATGGTCACTATCAAACATTACTAATGAATATGTACCTCTAAGGATCATTTATTTCTTTTAAATGTACATATAATGCTGAAAAAGGCTTTCGCCCCACTTTATATATAAAGCAACCATCACAAGCCGAGTCCAACAAAGTAGCAATACAGAAGACGACGCACACCACACACAAACACATAAGGTAGCACAAGAAGGGGTTTTGCTGAGGGCACCGGCTCAACAAGACCAAAAACAAAAATAACAAGAGGATACATAAAATTCAAAGTTACACATGTACCATTCTACTTTTCTCTTTACATATACTGGTGCACCGCTGCAGCATGTTATTGCCAAAAATAAAACCTACCAAATTCTCTACTTGGGCTATCCCAAAATGGCACATATAAGATGAGATGATATCCATGCGAAGGATGGGTTTTGTCTTTTTCGTTCATCACAATCAGTCACTCCACAATGCGAGAGGAATGATTCGTAGGTACAGTTCATCCTTGGTGCAAGGCGCTAAACACCCAACATCAACCACAAAAAACCATGAGCACCGTGGAGCGATGGCATACCGGCCAGGACAACGAATACTAGTCCAAAGAAAAGAAATGTGCCATTTTGGTGTGTGAGGACCGTTCACGGGTGAGTGGACACTGTCAAGATAGTGCCCGTAGCACCAGAAGCGGAGGAATTTGCTCAATGATCACATTATTGTATATTCATTTCTACACCTTGTTGCCTATAATAGAAACTCCAGGGCATATCACATCACATACTCCTACTAGATTACTAGTGGTGCAACAAGAGAACCCCACATCATTCATTCATCGTCTCTTTTACTTGTAAAGGTCACTATAGAAAAAAAGGAAACAAGGGAACAGACTCTTGGTACGGTGCATCAATATATCAAACAGTTTTATTATTTTTTGGACGAGTTATTAGGAGAAACATGTGTGCTGTAAAACATTACTGAATATATACCTCTAGTGACCATTTCTTTCCTCTGTTATTTTATTCACGATGCGGGCACCTTTTACTGGTCTGGTTTTTTCACACCACGCTTGCCAGAGAGAGATTTCTGTAGCTTGGAGTTCAGCATAAAAGGACCCCCAGAGGCCGCAGACGGTAACACAACCCAGCCACCCACAAGTCACACAACCGAGTCACCTGTCCACTCCACTCCACATCCAAAATGGCTGCCGTGACGTTCGAAGAGGAGGTCTCCAGGCAGGCTGCGCGCGCAGCGGCCATCTCGCCGGCGCTGGTGAGGACGGCCGTGGGGGCACTGGCACGCAGCAGGGCCGCCCGCGCCGCTGCTGATGCCCTGTTCCATCTCTTCGCCGGCACCATCAGCGTCGTCTTCGCCGCAACATTCCTCTGCCTCGTCGTGTTCCGGGCCTGCGTCGGGAACTGCACCGTGGCCTTGGTAGTTTGGGAGATCTTGGTTTATTCTGGTATGCTCTCCCTGCTTCTCATGGCGCCAGCGATGGTGCTCTTCTTCCTGCGCGCCGCCGGCAGCGGCAGCGAGGTACTCGTCGCCCCTCCCGTGTCCCGCCCCGCGAACCCAGTGTCGCTTATGATGTGATTGCCAAATGTTGTAGATCAAGGATGATGTGGATGGTCGCGTCCGTCGGTGGCCGCTAATCTGGGACGCGGCTGTGGCGTTCTTCCACCTGGCGGCCTTGGTGGGACTCATCGGGCTCGTTCTTCTAATCTGTGGCGCGTTTCAAGAGGTTTCTTACCTTCTCCGCACTGCGGCTGTGATGTGCAAGCTCCTACTCACCGTCCTCTTCTCCATCCGTGCTGCTGTGGCGCTGTGGAGGATGAATCCTCGACAGCCGGCCGCAGTTGCTGTTGCGGTAGTGTGATGACTGTACGGAGTAGTAATCTATCTAGTAGTAACTACTAGTAGTAGGCTTGCTTCAATGCTAGGTCAGTGCTGCTGATGCAGCCAGTCAGTCACTATGGTTGTTTGGTTACTCTGAAGTACCGGAGCTATCTATCTAACACAGCTCCATTGTTTACCTGTGATTGTGATGAACAGCGTCCATTCTATGTAATCATGTACTCGTGGCCACTGTGGATTCCATTATATATGTAATCAGGTCCCTTATTTCACTGCCTATATGGCTTGACGTACGCTCTGATGAAGTGATGAAGAACTTCCATTCTATGTAATAATTATTGTGCATTTCACTCTACTTCTGTTAAGTTGCTAGATTTGTTTTGGCTGGGTTAATTGCTGGACGTGGAATCTGTCTAGACCGGGCGCAGAGGGACTGATCGAGCAGCTAGGGGAAAGCAGCCGGGCTGCTGCTTGCTTCGTGTCTGTTCCTGGTGGTGGGATTCTTTCACGCTTCCGGAAATGGGCCTGGACCGCTGCACACGCAAATTCTTGCTACGTGATGCTTGTGCGTCCAGCCCATCGCTGTTGAATTTGCCTGTGCACTGACGCTACATTGTGCAGATTCCATGTACACTAACTGCTAGTGCCAGCAAAGTTCAACAACCAATCAAACCAGATACTGGAAGAGCTACTTAACTTCCTAATAAGCTCCTCTCACCTAATATTCAGGCACATGCGCGCTCTCAGTCACTCCGGCGTAAAGATGGACCGTAGGTTCAAAGGAGAGACACCAACGAACCCAACCACCCCACCAGTCCACTTCACTCCACAGTCCACACCCCTGTCCTTGCTCACAAAAATTCCATTCTCGGTCGAGAGGGCACTTCACTCCACACCCCAGTCCCTATCCATTGCAATATATCAAATCTCCCATATCGTCGTAGGCACTTTGTTCTTTTGAAATATGAGCTTTCATTTGATTCCATTGGTTAGGATTAACCTGAAATTTCGCTATGTACTCGGTCAAAATGGTTCGTTCCCTTCTCTAAAAAGGGTTTATTTGTGGAAGAGTTAGGAAAAGCTTTGGAGTTACAAAATTTAAACCGATCATAGTCATTACTTTAGGGATCTAAACGGTTTACTTATATTTCTTTACAGAGGGATTAGTACTGAATATATAACACCAATGACTATATATTTCGTTTAAATGTCATATAATTCAACATTATAGTTTAACTATCCTACTTTCCTCTTTACATGCAATTTTCTTTAGGGGAATTCTTTGCATCCACTTGTGCCCATTGCAACACGTAATTACCGAAAAATGAAAGACACCAAAGTCTCTACTGGGCTCTCCCAAAATGGCACAGATTAGATAAGAGGGTATATATGGCAAGGATGGGTTTTGTCCTTTTCACTCATCGCGGTCCATCAGTCCACAACGCTCGTACGTACAGTTCATCTTTGGTGTACTGCGTTAAGCACCCAACAACAACCACAAGAAACCATGCAACACCGTGCTGCACATGAACAATCAACGAGCACGGGTGGTGAGCACCATTCACACGGGTGCGTAGGCAATTATTACTGCCAAAATAGTACCCATAGCACCAGAAGGGGAGGAACAGCTCCCGGAATGATCAAATCATTGTATGTTCATTTCTACGCCTTGTTGCCTATAACAGAATCTCAAGGTCATATCACATCACACACTAGATCACTAGTCGTGCAATCATTAACTCATCGTCTCTTTTGCTTGTAAGGTCACTATATAAAGAGAAGAAAATAAGGGAACAACCACTAGGTGCGGTGCAGCAATATATCAAATCTACCATGCATTGCAGTCATTTAGAAATATGAGAAATTTCACTTGAAGATTCACAATGTACATGGAAATATTAGCAACTTGTCAATTAATCTAATTCATGAGTAAACAGTAAGCATGGCAATCGCAGTATGCAAATCATACCGATAAATAAGCATGTGAGCACGTAAGTTAGACAGAACCGAAACATCTATGAACACAACATATACGGCTAGCATATGAACGAGTAAATGAGGGATGAACAGATCATACCTTCTGGTTGGCCAAGCAAACGTGGCAGCGGCAGCAGCAACCTCGGCATCGTCTATGGCCTTCTTCTTGGTGACGGCGTCGGGGGCCATATGGGGGTGATGCAGAGGAAGTACAGAAAGTAGAGGAGGAGATGGAGACGGTTCGGGGGCAGTCGCGCCAAGACGTTCCCCAAAAAATCTTATTGACGTTCTCCCGGCAGGATCTCGAATGATAGGGTTCTGAAGGCACCTGCTCCCCCGACCAACCGTGCACGCGGTCGTCGCGCTGGGACCGCCGGAAGCAGCACACACAGAGAAACAATAGATGGTGGCTAGGGTTATGCAGGAGGGGGTGAGTGAGTTAGGGTTCACTCCACATACCAGCGCCTCCTTATATAGGCTGTCGAGTAGATGGGCCTAGGCTTAGGCGCACGGTCCAACGTCTTGGACAGTGACACCATTGTAGCGACTATTCAATTAATCCGAGATTAATTAACCATTCCCGAGGCGAGGCGAGGCATTCGGCAGAGCAAGAGCACACGTGTACAGCTTCTCTTTCCAAGCTTTCCAATGGCATGTGGTAGAGCAGCCCTTATAAAAGGGTCTCACTCTCACTCCACTTGAAGTATGGCATTAAACTTCTCATGATTTGCCATACACCTAAATGGGCCTTAGAGATTAACCAGGGATTATTGTCTTATATGGGCAAAGTCCCATCTATAATCCAACAATGTACTCACTCAAGCAGTTCTAATTATTCTTGGATGAGTTATTAGGAAAAATGGTCATTGTAAAACATTACTGAATGAGTCCGTCTAGAAATCAGTTGACTGAGACTTCTCGGTTGACATGACCTCAAGTAGATTAGGCATGTGTCTTGCCTTGGCTTCTCATGGGTTGCATCCGGCTAATCTTTTGGGATTTCCCGTTTTCCTGTTGTTTGTTTATTTGGGTTGGGCTTATTTTTCTATTTCTTTTCCGCCAGCGGCCACAAACGTGCAGTCCCACTACAACAACGCATGGGTATCTTGGAAGGAAATGGTGTTGGAAATATGAGCAAATTACTACGAGATTTAATCCGAATGAACAAAAGATAAATCATGACAGCAATAGCAGAGATTAAACTAATCATGTAAACTAGCATAGTAGATGAACAGATCACATCTAGGGCACATACTAGAAACATGAATTCTGCCACGATCTTGAACAGGAAGGATAGAGTCACATACGGTGCAGTGGGAGTAGCACCGCCGGCGTTGACGTTGTCGCCCATGTCGTCGAGGATGAGGTTGCCGAGATTGGGGAAAAAGTCGTCGTTCGCGAAGTCGTTGCTGCCAGCAGTCGCGCGAGTGCGCTCCCCAAAAACCTGATCGCCCCTCTCCCGTACAGGATCACGAGAGGCGGGTTTCGGATGCCTGCTGTCCCTTCTCCCGGTGCACGCCGAAAGGAGGGATGGAGAAGACTTGCTTGGCGGCGCAATGATCTGGAACGATGGTGAGAAACCATACTAAGCGGCGGCGGCTAGGGTAGACGTCTGCCTGACTATATAGTGCGGGTCGGGTAGGTCGTGGGAGTAAACCCCACGTCCGAGTCATCACGATCCAAAAGAATCGGAAACAGTTCAGTAATTAACGTGTCCGTTAATTATTAATTAATGACTCATTAATTTTTCCCGAGCAACAAAAATATAGACAACGTGCATAGCTCTGTCCTCGGCTCGGCTCAATCCCGCAACCAGCGGCGCGTTGTGACGAGGCGAGGCGTGGCGAGGCGAGCGAGGAGGAGGAGCGCGCGTGTAGGTCGCCTCTTCTCATGCTCATACAAGTGGTAGAAGAGCTCACCTTATAAAGAGGTGCAACTCTCTCTCAACTTACGTGGTGGGACTAAACTTTAGTCTCACTCACTCCACTCACATGTGTGCATGAATGGGCCAAGAGAATTTTAGAATTTTAGTTGGGCTTTGGGCTAAAGGCCTACTAGCAAAATTCCAACAATCCCCCACAAAGTCTTATTGGCACATCTCATCATTTAGTTCCAAAACATTGTTTATATACCGGTGCTTAGTGGAGACTGTGAAGTTGAACTTCCACTTAGTGATTTATGCTACACTAGATCACAACTTGAATAGTGGACTATGCCTTGAACTACAAGTTTTCTGCGAGACTAGTTTCACACAAATTCTTGACCGATACTGGGCTGCCGCAAAGCTTCCCCGTGGGTGGAGCGTATATGTTATACTCCAGGGCCTTTCATGAATTTATTAGAGAACCCCCAATTCTCACAGACTGCGACGTTTAACAGTCAAATTCACAGGTGTGTTCCTCAGGAGATGTTCTGCAGGACAACATCTCTGCTTACCCGAATAAGCCACTTGGAACACATTAAGATAAGTATCAACCTGACATGCAGATCAGGAGAGTATTGCATCTTCATGGAGTGGGATAATTAAAATAGGGATACTCTCCTCTCAGCTGACCAACAGCTTGTCTCACACTTCTACTTCACGGGATCTCCGATCACATAGAGTGGGTTACCACTATGGACAACTCATGCGGTGGGTCTCAAACCCATCTCCATCGATGCATTATCTATCACATTACGTGATAGACCCTTTGTGAAGGGATCTGCCAAGTTTTTCGACGTTTGGATATAATCCAACGTAATAACTCCGGAGTTCCTCAATTTTCTGACAGATTTTAGTCTCCCCTTCACATGTCTTGAGGACTTCATATTGTCCTTCGAACTGTTTATCTTGACGTTCACAGTTTGATTATCACAGTTCATCGGGATAGGGGGTATTGGTTTTTCAACCATAGGTAAGTCCATCAAGAGTTCACGAAGCCAATTTGCTTCAACAGTGGCAGTGTCTAATGCTGTGAGTTCTGCTTCCATAGTTGACCTCGTTAAGATGGTCTGCTTGCAAGACTTGCAGGAAACAGCGCCACCACCAAGTGTAAAAACATAACCACTTGTGGCCTTAATCTCATCAGCATCAGATATCCATTTTGAGTCACTATAACCCTCCAGTACCCTTGGATACCCGGTGTAGTGAATTCCATAGCTCGTGGTGCCTTTCAAATAGCGCATAACTCTCTCAAGCGCATGCCAATGATCATCTCCCGGTTTTGACACAAACCGACTCAGCTTGCTCACAACAAAAGAGATGTCAGGCCTCGTGGCACTCGCCAAATACATAAGCGAGCCAATAATCTGAGAATACCTCAGTTGATCTCTAGCAATCCGTCGATTCTTTCGAAGCAACACACTAGCATCATATGGAGTTGGAGAAGGTGTGCAGTCGCTATACCCAAAACGACTCAAGACCTTTTCCACATAGTGAGACTGAAGCAGTGTGATCCCACCATTCTTATCTCTCAACAGCTTGATGTTTAAGATAACATCAGCTACTCCTAGATCCTTCACATCAAAACAGCGAGATAAAAAATTCCTAACCTCCTTGATTAAATCAAGTTTGGTTCCAAAGATCAATATGTCGTCGACATACAGACAAAGAATAACTCCTTCGCCCCCACCATAGCGATAGTACACACACTTGTCACCATCGTTTACTACAAAGCCGGCAGCAGTTAATGTTCTTTCGAACTTCTCATGCCACTCCTTAGGAGCTTGTTTAAGGCCATATAAAGACATTATTAACTTGCACACCTTTCCTTCCTGACCAGGTACTACAAAACCATCTGGCTGATCCATGTAAATTTCCTCCTTCAACTCTCCGTTGAGGAAAGCCGTCTTAACATCCATTTGGTGAACGAGAAGACCATGTGAGGCAGCCAGTGATAGTAGCACCCGAATTGTGGTCAGTCTAGCCACGGGTGAGTAAGTATCAAAGAAGTCTTCACCTTCTTTCTGGGTATAACCCTTGGCCACAAGCCGTGCCTTGTACTTTTCAATCGTACCATCAGGTCTAAGCTTCTTCTTGAATACCCACTTACATCCTACAGGTTTGCACCCATAAGGACGGTCAATGATCTCCCAGGTTCCGTTAGCTAAGATGGAATCCATCTCACTACGAACAGCTTCCTTCCAGTAGTCAGCATCAGGAGATGCATAGGCTTCTGAAATAGTCATGGGTGTGTCATCCACAAGGTACACAATGAAATCATCACCAAAGGACTTTGCAGTCATGTGTCTCTTACTCCTCACAGGAGTTCCATTGTCACCCTCAACGGGATTCTCAATGTGTTCCATCGCAATGGTGGGTTTAGGTTACAGCGAATTCCTCACTAAATGGAGTAGGTATCTCCTGATTTGATGAACTCGATATATCCTTCATGGGAAATATGTCCTCAAAGAAAGTTGCATCATTCGACTCCATAATCGTACCAACATGCATGTCGGATACCTCAGATTTTATTATCAAAAATCTATAACCAATGCTATGAAAAGCATAGCCCAGAAGAACACAATCCACGGTTTTTGGTCCAAGCTTGCGCTTCTTGGGAATTGGTATATTGACTTTCGCCAAACAACCCCAAGTACGTTGGTAAGAGAGTTTCAATCTTTTCCTTTCCCATTCCTCAAATGGAGTCATGGTCTTATGCTTTGTGGGAACTCGGTTTAGGACATGAGACGCAGTCATTAGCGCCTCCCCCCACCATTCCTTGGAAAGACCCGATGTGTCTAACATGGTGTTAACCATATCAGTTAGAGTTCGGTTCTTTCTTTCGGCTACCCCATTTGACTGAGGTGAGTAGGGAGGCGTCCTCTCATGGATTATACCATGTTCCGCACACAACGAATCAAATTCATTGGAAAAATACTCTCCACCACGATAAGACCTAAGCCGTTTAATTTTTCGATCAAGTTGGTTCTCTGCTTCAGCTTTATAGTATTTGAAGAAAGTTAAAGCCTCATCTTTTGATTTCAGAAGATACACGTAACAATATCTAGTGGAGTCATCAATCAACGTCATGAAATATCTCTTTCCACCTTTTGTCAACACGCCATTCATCTCACACAGATCAGAATGTATAAGCTCTAGTGGCGCCAAGTCTCTTGCATCTGCAGTCTTATGGGACTTGCGAGGTTGCTTAGCTTGCACACATATTTGGCACTTGGAGCCTTTGACAGTAGAGATTTTCGGAATTAAATTCATATTGGCTAGCCGCGTCATGCAACCAAAGTTAATGTGACAAAGTCGTGAATGCCAAATATCAGACTCATTACTCTGGCAAATATTATTAATAACTTTAGTGCACACATACAAGGATCCGGGTCTATTGCAACAAAACCGTTTGTTGCAATACATGTTTCGTGGCGATAAGTACCTATCGCCACGAAACGACATTCGTTGGCAGCCGTTGCGACCGGACACATGGTAATAGGTTATTACCACGAAAAAGGAATTGTGGCAATAAAGCGTGCTATCGCAACATCTATGCGGGAAGTTGCCACATGTTTTCCCGTGGAAACACTCACCTAATGCCACAATTTGATTCATGGAGATAGCTTTAATGTAACATGTAATGAATCGTGGCGACTGATATCTCGTAGCGATAGACATTTGTGGCAACATCCTATGCCAACGACGGCCATTTCGTGGCGCAATACTCTTCCGTGGCAATAGTCAATTGTGGCAATAAACTATGGCCACAATCCTTATTTTCATGGCATTAGGCATGTTGCCACAACCCACCACACTTGTGGTAATAAACTATGGCAACAATCCTTGTTTTCCTCGCATTAGGCATGTTGCCACGACCCACTGCACTTGTGGCATTAACTTACGGCAACAAATACTCCAATCGTTGTAACAGTAAATTGCAACATACTTGTTTTGGTGGTGATAAATAGGTATCACAACAAGTAAAATCTTTGTAGCAAGAAACTATTGCGACAATTTAACCCTTCCGTGGCGATACTCTATTTCAACAAAACTTACTTTGGTGGTGAAACAGTTATCGCATCGTGAAAAAAAATTGTGGTGACAAGCTATTGCGACAATATAAAGTGCTCCATTGCAACATCCTAGTGCAACAAAACAGGTAGGCGTAGCGACTGAGATATGATGCAACAATATATTTGTAGTGGTGCTAGCATGTGGCAACCAAAAGTGGGTTGTGGTAATAGCCTATTACAACCGTAAAAAAATATAGGCTTTCAATTACAATATTCAAAACCATACGTATAATATGTAAATTCATAAAATTCATAATTCTCATAGCAAATATCCATCAAATGAAACTCAAATGTAATTTCGCCATCCTAATTAACTGCGAAGACTAAAATGTCTGTGATCTAGAGTCCAGTCCAGCTAGTTCTTTGGATCCTGCAATCAAGAAATAAAAAAGGTTCTAGTTAATGAGTCGAACATAACATACGCCATACAATTATTCTAGCCCCATTGTTAAAAAGAACTATCGCCAAACTAACTAGACTAATACTGTGCCAGCAAGCATGTAACTGAGGGATCAGAACAATTATACAAGTGTAAATGTGTAAAGCATAAGCACTAGTACATCTACTAAAAGCTTCTCTTTTGAGAAAAAACATCACTTTATAACTTAAGGATGTTGGGCTGAATCACCCAAAGCACATGCAGCCATAAAGGCTGGTACATCGGCCTCCCATTCCACATAGTGGTTAGGTTTGTACATCCTACCAAGACTAGCAAGCTCGTGAGCAACAGAGTTTGCCGAGCGACGACATACATTAATTTCATTATAAGAAAACCATAATTTGAGCTGGTACTTGGAATCCTCAATAATAAAAGCTTCTGCTATTGATTTAAGTTGTGACTCGATGTATAGTTTCCGTAAAGTTCATGTCCCTAGCTAGCACATATTCATTTTTTGTTTAAGTTGTGACTCGATGCAGCAACAACACATGGTAAAAGAGAACAAGCAACTAGCTAATTATGAAGGCTAATGACCTATAAAATGCAGGTGAACATGAAGAGAAAGCAAGGTTGTGACTTGCCATTCCTTTAAACATTCGAGAATTCCTTGCTGCAGCTTGTATGAGCGCATTTGAAGAAATAGCAGTTGGCCTTGAACCTGAAGTCTTATTAGGACTAGATCTCTGTAACAGAATATTTTGCAAGTTTGGATTACTATTTTCTTTGTTGTCAACCCTCTTCGTAGGCACCTATAAATAGAAGTGCGCTTTTAGCAACGCAAGTAAGCAACATAAATCTTACAAGGTCAAAAGTGTATGACTGTAATCACCTGTTGGGTTCCCATCTGTTGGCTCAATTCTACAAACTTTGCCATCATGTTTTTTTCAAATTCCAGTCTTGATGTTCGCTCCTCTTGCAACAATCTTTCCCTTTCAGCACGCTCTTCTTTTAACCTCTCCTCAAGTTGTTCTCTCTCAGCACGCTCCAAGTTAATCCTCTCTTGTGTGTTTGCACGTTCAGCTTGTAGTTGATCTTGTAATTCGTTGACCTGCTGGCTGAGCTGAGAGTTTCGCTCCTGGGTGGCTGCTGTAGCACGAGCTTGCTCTTCAATCTGGATATGAAACCTTTCAGAACCAGTTGAAGTTTTCTCCATGTATCCGTACCCACGAGGCTGCGATGACTTGCATTCTAGAGTGTCTTTGTATGCGGTCTGAAAAATATTGTTTTTCTGCTCACTTGAAAGTGGACCTTCAGTTTCGGTTTCTTTATTTTTAACCTCTTCAAGTGCTTTGTCCTAAAAATGAAAGGAACAATTATAGGTGCGGCATCAATATTGACACTATCGAAGATGAAACAAGAATAACACGGTCCAACGCATGAATAATCCCATCTGATGAAGAAACATGCCGGATGCACATCATTGACTAACTATAGAATAACCAAAAGTCAATGTACTCACGTAAACTTTCTGGGAATCTGTGTTAGACCATGTTCCATCGTTCGTGTGGGTGAGTTCCCACAGAGCAATACAATCTAGCTCTTCCCCAGTTTCCAAGTTTCTCTGCAAGTAATATAACAATGAGATGCTTGAAACATGACACCATATTTAGCAACGAGGCATACATATTTAGTTGGACTCATACCTTCTCAAAACTAACTTGCGAGTAAGATTTTGATCTGATTATGTGTTTTGTCTTCTGTTTCTTACGGTTATCGACATTCTTTTGGCTGCGATCCTATCAATTCATTTAAACCAAATATAACATGAGACTAGCCATTTCATCTTTACACATAGTAGACAAACAGTGATCATAGAGATAACCTGAAATTTTGAATCAGTGCCAAAGTACTCAATCATCCATTCCCACTCTTCTGGTTGTAAATCTTCCGGCAGATTAGCCAATCTAGCTGCATCTGTTTTGTATGCCTTGTAAGTGGAGCTTAGAGTTGATCCCCAGCCTCTATATCGCTCTTTCACAATTTTGAGAATCTTTTCTTCTGTTTCTGGTGTATCTTCTAGGTCCCATCTGTCCTGTAAAGCATACAACAAATAAATATACATAAGCAGTGCATTATCGATGGTAAAATAAGATAACACATGTGGAAAAGGTTGTACGCACTATCATATCTGCAACAATGAGTCGATGGATGGTAGGGTGAGTGTCCGACCACGTCCTCACTCCTATGAGTGGTAACTTTCTTTTCATTATGACTACCATGTCGTCCTTGAACGAACGATAGTTCATTCCTACTGTACCACCCAATTTTTCAGAGAATGTAATATTTAGCTTTGCAGATCCATTGGCAAAAACGCTTCTTATATGTAAAACCTTTTAGAACACCTCAGACTTTCTTCTTCTGTCCACCAGCTTCTACAGCCCAAATCATACAAAAAAATTGTATTACTCGGTATTAGATTGTAAGAAATGATGACACAAATGTAAATGAAAGCAAGTACCATCCTGTAGTAGCGCACGGTTGCGGCGAGCATGGGATGGCCATTCAGCAAGGGAACACATGTCATTAGCAGACACTGGAGTGTCAGATTGTTCTGGAGTTCCTGTAAAAGATTTAGTAGTCTTGAAGGTTTAGCTATTTAACCCACACCAAGATTTTATGCATTATAGCAAATGCTAAACAATTTACCAGATCTGGGTTGTCCACGTTGGTTTTTGTATGCCGTTATACTTTCCATCTTTGTTAAGAGAACAAAGCCTTTCTTTACTGCACACAAAAAACAACCATGGGACTTAGCATTAACAAAGCATTGATGTTCTGCACCATTCAGATAGGTGATTATGAAGTAAGGATGTTGTGTACCAGGAGCATCCTCCGTAAAATTCATCATTGTGCCCTTGTGTAGGTAAACCAGACATAAAATTTTGAGTCAATTTAAGAAGAAACTCAATACATTAAGCATGCATAAAATCAAATCAGTTTAATTCATATTAAAATTCGAGGCAACTCAAACTGAATGAAGCTCAAGGTCAAGCTGTAGAACATTACTCATGCTCAGCTTGTAACGATGTCGAATCGATCTCGAGCTAAATGAGACGGTAAAAAGTATAAATCTATGTTGATTATTCCAACTAGATAAGGCGCAACACGATATAAGAAAGCAATAAAAACAAAATATCTATTAAAAACTCATATTATAGTGGTCTGAAGAACATGCAGAGGATGCACTAAACCTGAACCCTAGGTTATCTTGACGTACGTTATTCAGAAGTATTAAGCATATGTGAATGAACATGAAAGGCAATGCATCAGTGATAGGTTCGTGAAAATACTACTCTGAATCTATAGGAAAAAAACATTTCCGATGTGACTTGTGTAAGACCAAATATCTATTAAAAATCATCTTATAGTAATCTGAATCAAATGCAATGCAGAGGATGACTAAACCTGAATCCTCTGCTCTGTTGACGCACATATATCATCTAATATATGACATTATGTCTTAAAATGTGTTGAAAGAAACTCATGTCAATCTACGCTAATTGCTAAAAAATATTTATAAGAAGAAAGTGATTGTAGGATGTATAAGAAGAAACCAGAGTGTAAGAATGTGGATTTATTTTAGACAAGACGGATAATATTACATCGAAAGCTAACCAACCTGATTCAGATATAAGAATTAATGTTGTATGCAGAGTGACAGCGACGGAGATGGTAGGATTCTGAGTCTAATGTAAAGATTCAGACTTAATCCAGGGGATTACAAGAGATTACAGACTGAACCCAGGGGGAAAACAAATGTAAAGTGGATTTGTACATACAGAGTACGTCCATACTTTTCAGTTAATGGATCTAATGCTCAAAAACCAATGTAGATAATAATTAAATTGGCAAGGGATGATCCACGGATGGGCTGCACCAAAACGCTTAGTAATTAGCAACAAAATACAGTTTTGGAGGGGGGGGGGGGTTGTCACGAGGCCTGCAGGCACCTCGGGCATGCTGGGGTCGGGCGGGGCAGCAACCAGCGCCTGGCCACCACGTCACAACGCCGGCGTGCACAGCCGGGGAGGCTGCGGCCATGAACCGGGCCGGGAGGCCCCGTCGAGCCCCAGGTCTAGGCCGAGGCGAGCTCCATGGCGGCGAGCCTCCAGGCCAAGGTGAGGCGCTGCGCCGACCCTCCAGGCCGCGAGCGCCTCCGCCGAGGCGGCCAAATCGAGGCGCGATGGGAAAATGCCACCGGCGGCGGCCATGTCCCCTGCCCGGACTTCTTCTCTACGGCCAAGCGGCGAGTGGAGGAGAGAAGGGGCAGCCCCTCTGAATGGATCGGGATCGAGAGAGCCGCGCATCAAGGAGGAGCTCGTGGGGGAGGGGGGTTTGGCTCTGTTGACGCCGTCATGACGCCGGCAGCACAGATGAACAGAGACGAGAGAGCTCAGATCCAATCGCCCGTGAAGCTCAGATCGAATCGCCCGTGAAGACGTCGTTGTTTGGTTTAGAATTATATATAATCGTGGGTTGTTAGGAAGGTATTTAGCGGGAAGCCAATTTTTTGGTGGAAAAAAGACGCTAATTTGGGACTTTTTAGCGGGAGGTTAAAAATTATTGACGCAAACGACACTACCCCTAAATTAGGTGGTGGGAAAGTAACAATTTTTGTTTAAAAAAATTCAAGGGAATTTTCTAGATTGTAAATATATTTCGAGATGGAGGGAATACTAAAATTTATTTGTAAGAAGTTATATCGTGGTGAAAAAACCACCAAATCCGAGAATTGTGTGTTCTTGTTGTCGATATTTGCATAGTCGTCGCCATTTGAGGAAGCCAATTAACGAACAAAAAAGAGTTTTCTATTTATATTGTTAAACAACCATCACATACATCGAAGCAACCGATACAAACGGACGCCACACATCCAAGGCAAGATACACGACGGGCTGAGGACTCCAAGACGATGCCTCCAGGAAAGGCACGACCACGAATGTCGCCATCGTCCGATCCGAAGATCAAGTTTTCATTCGGAGTAAGACAGAAGGAATGAGAGGAACGCGACGTCCACGGACGCCTTCACCGTCAACCAGTGCACGGACTAGGTAGGTGATGTACCGCGGTGCTTCAACCCCTCCGCCGCAAACCCGGTCAGCCAACCACCCGCAGCCAATTAGGAAGGTGTTGTTTCATCATGGATCTACACTTAGGTTGGGATATGTCAGTTTTTTTTGCCTTGGTCAACTGTTGGTCAAAGTAGCAAAAATTTGGCCAATTCTGAACTACATCTCACATAAACCTCATGCGACCCTCACTTTAAAACTATTAGGTTATACTCTTATCTCGAAACATAAGTACTGATGGGATGGGTTGATGAGACTGTCGATCTATGTCAGTCTTGATCTCACATTCCGATCTTCAGATGGGGTGATCTCAACATCTTTCATTTTATAGGACAATCCGTTGAGGGTTTGTCCACGCCAGAGTAGGTCCAACATAATTATGCCGCTTTTGTTCAAACGATAAGCATAGAGATTCAACTATGTAAAATAAACACCCCTGCATCGCGACGCCTTTGCCTGTCGGATCCGTCCTACATAGGATCCACACGCAAGGGAGCGAACGAGCCCTGCCGCCGCTGGCCGGGCTTCACCTAGTCATGCCCTCTAGCGGCGGTTGGGGAGGGGAGGAGCGGGAGGCGGGGTGCTGGGAGTCGGCTAGTGATCTCTCCTGTCGCCTGCGAGGGCGACTCGGAGGGTCCTTCACGCCAAAGTAGGTCCAACACAATCATGTTGCTTTTGTTTTAATGAAAATAATAGAGATTCAACTATGTCAATTATCAACCAAACAATTTTTTTAAGATTTACTTATTGGTATATCACACATTTGTAAAAAAAAGTATTAGATAAGGCCAACGCCTTGTCTCTTCTTTATATATTCATTTTCAGATATAAAAAATCTTCAAGTCTTGGTCCGTCGCAAAAATCATCCCTCGTGCACACACCGACAGCATCAACAAATCTCTTAAAATCTTTCACGATGCCACACGACAAACAACATGATAAGTGGTAGCTGCAAGCTAGTAGTAGCCGGTAACAATGAAGAACTTGTTTTAATGCTGTGTATAAGTCCAACCGTGTGATTGTCTTTGCTGTTGGTCCTTGTTGGAATATCATCTGCAGTATGCAAGTTTCAAACTTTAGAATTGTGTATGTATAAATCTAAAACCCATGTTGACTCCGGCCGGGTCAGTTAGGAAGGGTGTTTAGCAGGAAGGAAAAAATAGACTATTTTTTCATGGGAACACAAAATATTGGCGCAAACTACGTTCAACCTAAATTAGGTGGTGGAAAAGTAACACTTTTTAGAAGAAATGTTTACAATAATGAAATAAATTAGGAAAAAATATTTCAGAGAAATATGAGAATATGTGTTGCTAAGAGCAACTCCAACACGGCGACCCATTTCATCTGCTACCGTCCGTTTGGGTCGCCGCGGACAAAAGTGATAGCCCAACGCGCCGACTCATTACCAAAAGTGATGGGTGGCACAGGACGTTGATACGTGTCGATTGTTGGGCGGCATCGGCTCCGGGGTGGATGGACGGAGAGCTCGGGAACGAAGCGCACGGTCTTGGAAGCTTTCGACGGAGCCGCGTCCGGAGTCTTGTGAGACGAGTTCCCCTGAGCCTCAATACAGGCGAGGAGGTGTCGATGGGAGGAATCGGACATCCAGGCGACTCTGCGGGACACGTGGACGATCAGGGGAAAATAGCTGATGCCGGACCCCGGGTTGTACTTGACCTCGGGCCGCGGTCGTCGTGCCGACATATGCTACCTACACTACTTAAGTAGGTAAAAATATGCAACCAACTTACTATATAAATATCAGTTTAATTTTTAAAAATGCAAAAATAATGAGGTCATTTTAATTTGTGGTTTAAAAGTTGCAAATAATCAAAGTTTGGTCAATAGAATTACTATCTTCTTTCAAACAGAAAAAAAGGGCCATGTCGATCACGTATTTCAGTAATATTTTTTTTGCGTGGACATATTTCAGTAATATACGCTATCGGACTATCGAAAAAAAACACTCTATCTGGTGGAGCGCGTCCGCGTCCGCGCGATGGATCAGGGGCTCGCGCGATGGATCAGACGCGCGTCTGGTGGGTTGCGCCGCGCGAGATCTCCTCCCCCTTTCCTTCGATCATTTTCTTTCTGTTTCCTCCGCTCCTTCTTTCCCACGATCTCGTGCCTCTTTTCCTCTTTCCTTGCCAAAAAGAAACAACTTCCTCGATCCCCTGTTCCGCCGCCGTGCGACCACAGCAGCCACATCATGGCGGCGCGACGAAGCAGCCCACGCCGGCGCCTCACTGCCGCTCCCCTCTCCCTCTAACCTTGCTCCGCCACCCGCCGCTCGGCGCCTTCCGCTCCGCCTGTCGGCCTTCTCCTCCGTGGATCTCGGCTGGTCGATCCTGCCCGTGGGCGCGTGGCTGGACCGCCCGACATCTCAACTCCGGCGCCAACCGGCTCTGCTCCGGCTCTTCCGCCATCCTGCTCGCCTGCCCCCGACTGGCTCGCCTGCCTCCCGTGCGACCTACTACCTCCACAACAACAAAAGTATCATTATTCCCCCTGTTTCCCTCTGTATTTTTCATTGCAAGTGCAGCAAAGTGCAGCAAATTTAGATTTTGTTGTGTTTGTGAAGAGCCATACCCTTTTATCGAAAAAATGCTGCTGATTGCTTACCTATTTGCTGCTGAAATCTTGAAGTAGTTGACTAATTTTCCCTTGCTTGCTGTGTTATACAGTATATCTCGCTGAGATGGTTTGTTATATCCTACTAAAATCTTGTGTCATATGTCCTGCTCTTCAGTGAGAAATAGCAGGATAGAAATGTAAGAAGCAGGTACTTAATTAGTAATTTGGTAGTTGAAAGATTGATCTGCTATTACTGGACATCAAGTAACTTTTACATATGTACATATGATTCATGCATTGACGAAGGGAACATTGCGTGGAAATTGATTCGAGAAATTGTTGTCATGATCGGTAATTAAATACTTGGGAACAACTGCTTTTTAAGATGTCTTGAGCTTTACTCAAGGTGCTCAAGTGAAACAACTACTACTCACTGAAGGGTCTGTTTATGTCTTGGAAGTGATCTGTAACATATGCTTCCAGTATATGCAATCTGGTATTTCTTCTGTATGTTTTTAATGGTCAATTTTGTTTGTTTTGTTCAGATGTTCCTTGAATTTCTAAATCAGAAAGAGTGATGCTCAATGAGATTTAGGTCATGCTAAGACATCGACAATCAATGCCGACAAGCCTCCACTATCTATTGTGGAAATTAACAACTGTGTTGAGCAATTCGGAAATGCAGGTATGCCACGACCTCTATTATATAGGGTGTAATCGTGAGAGGTGGGAGGTATGGGGCGAGATGGTTTCATTTTAGGCCTCGTTGCGCTTGAGGTAGATGAGGCGGATGTGGAGGTCTGGAGGAGAACCTCTCTTTTTTCTTGGTTTATTTGTCCTGTGATAAGTGACCGCCTACCTGTGTATCTCTCTGCTTAGGATATCAAAATTTACTTGTATGTAATAATCCTGTGAAAGATCGCTTTTGCCTAGTTGACGTCCACTGAAAATGATAAGATTTGAGATATAGCGTGAGGGTGAAAACACAGTGGCTAGCAAGAGCCATCTTTATTTGAACGGAAAAGCCATCAAAAGGTGGTCAGCTTCCCGGATAAGTAACTAATATTTCTCAATCCTAATCTAACTACTCCCTTGGTGCATGCTGCTTGACTAGTTGCTCCTGTCTTGGATTCTCTGGGTGAAAACACATGTGAATTGATTTAATTGTTGACACATTGACAATAGCTGTTCTCCATCACGTATTAGTACTGCGGAATTGGTTTTTACTCCCTCCGTAAAGAAATATAAGTGCATTTAGATAACTAAAGTAGTGATCTAAACGCTCTGATATTTGTTTACAGAGGGAGTAATAAATTTCCTATTCTCTATTTGTTCCTAAGGGAACGTGGTCTTTGAACTGTGAAGGGGTTTATTAATTGGTTAATCATCGACATTGTCTGTTTTTCATCACGGATCACTACTGTTATATTTATGTTACCAAGAGTCGGCAGTACAGTCAAGGAAATCGCATGATTGAACTAGATAGAAAATAGACAATCCCTGAACTAGATAGGTAATATTCTGACTGTTTCAACTCTGTATGGTTTGCTGAAGAAAATAGGCAATCCCTGAAATAGATAGGTAATATTCTGTCTGTTTGAACTCCGTGTGGTTGCTGAAGAACTCAGTATGGTGTCTGAAGAATATTGGTTACAGTTTCAAGTAGTGACCCATGTCTTATTGCCATTTCAAAATACGTGATTCTACACAAGTTCAGTGAAAATCAACCCGTTTTGTATTCCTGCTCATGAACTCCATATGTGGAAAACAGCATGAAGAAGATGATTCTCATTTGTTATGTGCTCCCTTTGATTATACACTTCTCTCCTCGTGTACTCATTTTGTTATATATACTTGGGATACTTACGGAATAATTTCTGCCATTGTAGGTACAAAAAGAAAATTACTCACCACTGAAATGAGAAATGTATGGCTTTGTTCGCAACTGTGCCTGACAAATATAGAAATTCGTAAGAAACTAATCTCTTCTGCACTGTACATGAGGCGATACACAAGCTGATCTCATTAGGCGAAATGCAGGCTGAATCCTGGCTGATATGTGTATAGTTCAGTGGAGTAGCATCCTGTTTTTTCCCAATGTATTTGACTTGATACTTCCTCGCGTTTTGTTAGACATACTTCTGTAGTCCCCTTTGGGTAACGCGGGTGTACACTGAGTGAAAAGCTGACATGATCCAGATATTGTTTAGTCTTGTGAAAGGCGGTGTGTATATTGGTACAGAAAAAGCCTAGATTGTACTGATTTTGGCAGGCAAGCATACAGTCTTTAGGAGTATACTAACTTGTAGCCTTTGATCTTTCTTATGTTGAAATTACATTTTCTCTCGTTAATTATTTCTGACAAAAACATGTTTATTTATGTGGCATAATTTTGGTCTCATCTGGTCATTCTGATAGTTCTTACGTTGCGGCAAGTCTTACGTTGCAGTCTCACAAGGTTGATGTCTTGTACAGATTGCTGCAATTTATGATGCCTTAAATATGTTACTTACGTCAGACGTCAGCCCTATATCTATGTTACATAGTGTAATAAGAAATTTACATGAGTAGTTTTGCTTTCGGGGTTGAAAAATGTGGGCTGGCTTCTAGCAAAAAAAAAGAGAGGAAAATGTGGGCTGGCTGGAATGGGCGCACACAACGGTTTCTTACTTTAGGCTCGCAGCTTTTTTTTTTCTTTGGTGGCTGGCTGGTCAGAATGGGCGAAGGAAGTTTTCTTAGCTTTGTCGCAGCTTTTCTTAAGGTGGTGGTTATCCAAAATCATGTCGCCGGAATCCCACACACGGGCTGGCTCTGGATGGTGCGCCGGATCGGTGGGGTGAAGAATATTCTTCACCCTGAGTGACGAATAGCGCGACCCAGCCTGTCTAACAATACGACATTGTGCAGGAAGTAACTCATAACAAATCAGACAACTAAACTATGTAGAAAAGCGTGTTGTACCTTGGGTGAGAGAATCTTGGATGCTATACATTTTTATTAACATCACATAAATACATACAATCACACCAAGCAAGATACAAAAAAAATTAGGAATGAAGAGAATGTGAGGATTTGCGGCCAGTGCTCACGACTCACCTTGGTGAGAAGGGCACTGAGCTTGCCGTCTTTCCGGTGCCGAGGACGACCTTGCTACCGGAGGAGGTCAGTAGGGCGAGTGGAGGAGACCCTGGCAGTGCAAGAAACCCTAAAGTGAAGGGCGTCCGCGAGTGTGCAACACTTCGCACGCGCGTAAGCGAGCGTTCCTCCAAGTTGTGGTACCACCAATGTCCACTTTGCAAGATATGTGACTAAAATACAACTTATGTGCAATTTGTGGTACCAAATATGTTAATACCTCTATGAACTACTACGCCCCTTTAGTCAGATCCCGAGAAATAGTATAATAAATAAATGAAATCAGGGGCACTGTAGAGAATATCGTTGCAATATCCTGCTCCTTTTTTTCGCAACACTAGAGGATTGTTGCAATATGTTGTACGTATTACCATGGATGCACAAGTTGTCGCAATATGTAATAGTTATTGCAACACAACGAAGGTGAGGCAAAAAACCACCCTATTACAACCAATACATGTTTTGTTGCAATAAGAAGCCATGTATTTTGCGACAATATCTATGGCTAGCGCCACATGTCAGAATTGTTGCAATATATGTCTAAATATTGCCACAAAGATTTACTTTGTTGCAATACCTAGTATTTATTGCAACAAAATGACCAATTCACGCAACGGGGCGCAACTGTCGCAATATCACTGCCATATTGCAACGTTGATGCAGCTTGTGGCAATACATGGCTTCTATTGCAACAAAATGAGTACCTAGCGCGATGAAACGAAACTGTGGCAATATGTAGATCCTATTACCACGAACTGCAATTTTGTGGTAATATAGCATTTTATTGCAACGAAAGATAGCTGTAGCAATAAATTTTGTTGCAATAGACCGGAATCCTTGTAGTGACATATCTGACAAAGACAGGCGGAACAAGCCTCCGCTCTCATAGCCTTTTCCAACAAATTGTCCATACTTAGTAATTACAACTTTATTGGATTCGAAAACCAACTTAAAACCATCTCGACATAAGCGGGAACCGCTAACGAGATTTTTATTGATAGACGGCACATGATGAACGTTCTTCAGACGCACGGTCTTCCCCCAAGTAAACTTCAGATCAACCGTACCAGCACCCCGAACGACAGCATGTGACCCGTTTCCCATCGGCACGGGAGAAGTCCCTGTGACCTGGTAAGAAGAAAACATGGAGGCATCAGCACAAACATGTACATTGGCACTGGTATCAATTAACCAATCAGGAGATTGAAATACTGAAAGAATGGTAGGTAGAATACCGTACCCAGATTCCTTCATATCAGTATCACCGATGAGAACATTAGCAGACTTGCCGCTCTTCTCATGTTCACGCTCCTCAAAGAGGTTAGGGCACTTCGTAGCCCAGTGATTAGGATCACCGCAGACATGGCAAAGTCCCTTCCCCTTCTTATGAGAATTCTTCTTGAAGTTGGTAGAATGTGATGGCTTGTTCTTTGTATCAAACTTGCCTTTGCCCTGAGTTTTGTTCTTGTTGTTTTTGAACTTGTTGGGCTGGAAGTTCTTCTTCTGTACCATGTGGGCACTAGAAGCTCCCTCAACAACTCGAGCACGTGTGTCCTTTGCTCTCGCCTTCTCTTCAACATCAAGAGTACCAATGAGACCCGCAACGGAGAACTCCTGTCTCTTGTGTTTCAGGGAAGTAGCAAAATTGTTCCACGAAGGTGGAAGCTTGGCAATGATGCCTCCGGCAACAAATTTGTCTGGCAACACACACTTGAAGTACTCAAGTTCTTTTGCGAGCGACTGTATCTCATGAGCCTGCTATACAACAGAGCGCTCATCAGTCATCTTGTAATCATAGAATTGCTCCATGACGTACAACTCGCTGCCGGCGTCCGAGGCACCAAACTTGGCCTCGAGCGCAGCCCACATGTCCTTGCCATTGTCAAACGACATATATGAATCCACAATGAAATCATCAAGAACACTCAGAAGAGCGCCTTTAAAGAGAGTATCGATCTTCTCAAAAGCTTCCAGCTGTGCTGGATTAAGATCGCCCTCAGGCTTGCCCTTGGTGGCGTCATAGCAGCCCATGGTCTGAAACCAATAGACTGCTCTCATGCGCTACCTCTTATATTGCGCCCCCTTAAAGGCAGGCGGCTTCAGATGCGCAGCAAAACCACTCGGAGTAAATTGCCTATAATCAGGTTTTGGATTGTTGGAAATATGAGCAAATTACTACGAGATTTAATCCGAATGAACAAAAGATAAATCATGACAGCAATAGCAGGATTAAACTAATCATGCGAACTAGCATAGTAGATGGACATATCACATCTAGGGCACATACTAGAAACATGAATTCTACCACGATCTCGAACAGGAAGGATAGAATCACATACGGTGCAGTGGGAGCAGCACCGCCGGCGTTGACGTTGTTGCCCATGTCGTCGAGGATGAGGTTGCCGAGGTCGGGGAAGAAGTCATCGTTCGCAAAGTCGTCGCTGCCAGCAGTCGCACGAGTGCGCTCCCCAAAAACCTGATCGCCCCTCTCCCGTACAGGATCACGAGAGGCGGGGTTCCGGAGGCCTGCTGTCCCTTCTCCCGGTGCATGCCGAAAGGATGGATGGAGAAGACTTGCTTGGCGGCGCAATGATCTGGAACGGTGGTGAGAAACCATACGAAGCGGCGGCGGCTAGGGTAGACATACCCACGTCCGAGTCGTCACGATCCAAAAGAATCGGAAACAGTTCAGTAATTAACTTCCCGAGCAGCAAAAATATAGACAACGTGCATAGCTCTGTCCTTGGCTCGGCTCAATCCCGCAACCCGCGGCGCGGCGCGGCGTGGCGTGATGAGGCGAGCGAGGAGGAGGAGCACGCGTGTAGGTCTCCTCTTCTCATGCTCATACAAGTGGTAGAAGAGCTCACCTTATAAAGAGGTGCAACTCTCTCTCAACTTACATGGTGGGACTAAACTTTAGTCTCACTCACTTCACTCACATGTGTGCATGAATGGGCCAAGAGAATTTCAGAATTTTAGTTGGGCTTTGGGCCAAAGGCCTACTAGCAAAATTCCAACAAATGGCTCAACCCAAAGCAATGGGCGGTTTGGGCTTTAAAGATTTTCTGTTGTTCAATATGGCAATGCTAGCAAGAAAGGCGTGGCGCATCCTACAACATCCTGATTCATTGAGCGCACGTCTATTGAGAAGCATATACTACCCAGAATCCACCATATTGGAGGCAAGTATTGGCAACCATCCAAGTCTGATCTGGAGGGCTGTCATAGGAGGGAGAGATGTGTTGAAACAAGGGTTGATAACGCGCATTGGTAATTGCCAGACTACTAACATTTCAGCAGATAATTGGTTGCCAAGAGACGAGATGCTTCAACCCTACGGATGCATATCAGCAAACCCTCGGGACCTTGTCTCCGAATTGATAGATGCGACCTAGGCTACATGGAATATAGTGCGAGTCTGCGTGGTATTCATGCCAATGGATATTCCGGTGATCTTGAGCATACCCATCTGCACGCAGAATATGGAGGATTTTTGGTGCTGGAATTTCGAGCGATCGGGTCAAGTCTCAGTACAATTGGCATACAATATCCTAGTGTCTACTAGACAAAGACGAGAGGCGTGGCTGGAAGGTACAGCGGGCTCCTCCAGCTCAAATAACGAAGAAGGGGAGTGGAAAAAGCTATGGAAAACTCAGGTGCCAGGAAAGATTGAGATATTTCTATGGCTGTTGGCGAAGCATTCCATCCCGACAGAGGATGTTAGAGCTCACAGGCATATGTCGAATTCAAGCTCATGCGGTCTGTGTGGAGGACTTGACTCGTGGAGACATTCACTTCTAGAGTGCACGGTGGCACGTTGTACCTGGGCGCTAGCGGATGATGAACTGGAAAATAACTTGATCTCATGATCGGTCCCAAGCGCCAAATGCTGGTTGTTTCACTTGATGGAGACGTTGTCTCACTCAGATTTTATCAAAGTTGCAGTGACACTATGGGCGATCTGGTCCTCTCGGAGAAAAGCGATCCACGAGGGTGTTTTTCAAAGCCCACAAGGAATGCAAGCATTCATCAAAAGATACTTGGCTTATCTTGATATTGTAAGGGAGAAGATACGTACACAAGGGGCAGTTTGCACCCAGCAGCCGAGGAGAGGTAGTCGGCCAAAGGCTCCTCCTTCCGGGTTGCCAAAGATACATGTTGACGCCAGAGTATCTCGCCGAGGTGGAGGTACGGTTGCAGCTATGTAATAGGGATGAACGAGCACTAGTAGAAAAAGAGGCTTTCATACGCCCCCATTAGTCCCCAAAATAATCGAACCGCGACAAAAGGGGTCTTTAGTCGCGGTTCGGGAGGAGACCCACGACCAACTATCTGGGCCCAGCGCGCTCGGTCGACAGCTGGCAGACGGGAGGGGCTTTAGTCCCGGTTGGCCTGGCCAACCGGGACTAAAGGTCCCCGAAGGCCTTTAGTCGCGGTTGGCCAGGCCAACCGGGACTAAAGGCCCATCCTAGTCGCGGTTGGCCAGGCCAACCGGGACTAAAGGCCCATCCCTATATATAGGACTCAGCTCACTTCACTTCACTCAGCTCACTTCACAATATTCAGAAGGGGGTGGTGGGTTTGCTTTTGGTTCCTCCTATGCACACAAGGTGTTCGATGAAATGCCCGAGAGCCTGAAACAAACATGATATGAAGTGTCCGAGCCACACTTGAGCTTTCTCATTTATTTTTCCTCCGCGATCGCGGTTAGCAACTTGAACCTTTCATGTGTCATTGATAAAATATGCATGTGTGTAGTTCATTGTTTAATTTGTATTATTTCTAGCTAGTTAGTTTAACAAATGCATGATGGTTAATTATATACTTTATATAATAATAATGCAGATGAATCGGCAATGGATGTACGGTCCCCGACTCTCCGGCGAGTTCACTACGGGTTTGAAAGATTTCCTCGTAGTGGCAAATGCGAACAAGCAGCAAGGTTTTATTATCTGTCCATGTGCTGTCTGTAAGAATCAGAAGGGTTACTCCTCCTCAAGAGACGTTCACATGCACCTGCTTCGGCACGGTTTCATGCGAAGCTATAATTGTTGGACCAAGCATGGAGAAAGAGGGGTTAGAATGGAAGAAGATGAAGAAGGGGATGATATCGATGACAACTATCATGATCATTTCGGTGATACTTTCATGGAGGATGATGCTGAAGGTGGGGAAGGGTTAGGTGAAGGTGAAGAAGAGGCACATGATGAGCCCGCTGATGATCTTGGTCGGACCATTGCTGATGCACGGAGACGCTGCGAAACTGACAAGGATAGGGAGAATTTGGATCGCATGTTAGAGGATCACAAAAAGTCGTTGTATCCAGGATGCGATAATAGTCTGAAAAAGCTGGGCTGCACACTGGATTTGCTAAAATGGAAGGCACAGGAAGGTGTAGGTGACTCATCATTTGAAAATTTGCTGAAAATGTTGAAGAATATGTTTCCGAAGAATAACGAGTTGCCCGCCAGTACGTACGAAGCAAAGAAGGTTGTCTGCCCTCTAGGTTTAGAGGTTCTGAAGATACATGCATGCATTAACGACTGCATCCTCTACCGCGGTGAATACGAGAATTTGAATGAATGCCCTGTATGCACTGCATTGCGTTATAAGATCAGAGGCGATGACCCTGGTGACGATGTTGAGGGCGAGAAACCCAGGAAGAGGGTTCCCGCCAAGGTGATGTGGTATGCTCCTATAATACCACGGTTGAAACGTCTGTTCAGGAACAAAAAGCATGCCAAGTCGTTGCGATGGCACAAAGAGGACCGTAAGTCCGACGGGGAGTTGAGACACACCGCTGATGGAACGCAATGGAGAAAGATCGACAGAGTGTTCAAAGATTTTGCAGCTGACGCAAGGAACATAAGATTTGGTCTAAGTACTGATGGCATGAATCCTTTTGGCGAGCAGAGCTCCAGCCATAGCACCTGGCCCGTGACTCTATGCATCTACAACCTTCCTCCTTGGTTGTGCATGAAGCGGAAGTTCATTATGATGCCAGTGCTCATCCAAGGTCCAAAGCAACCCGGGAACGACATCGATGTGTACCTAAGGCCATTAGTTGATGAACTTTTACAGTTGTGGGCCAGACCTGGTGTACGTGTCTGGGATGAGCACAAAGGAGAGGAATTTGACCTACGAGCGTTGCTTTTTGTAACCATCAACGATTGGCCTGCTCTCAGTAACCTTTCGGGACAGACAAATAAGGGATACAATGCATGCACGCACTGCTTACATGAGACTGAAAGTGTACGTTTGGTTAATTGTAAGAAGAACGTGTACCTGGGTCATCGTCGATTTCTTCCCCGAAATCATAACGTAAGAAAGAAAGGCAAGCATTTCAACGGCAAGGCAGATCACCGGCCGAAGCCTGCGGAACGTACTGGTGCTGAGATATTTGATATGGTCAAGGATTTGAAAGTCATCTTTGGAAAGGGTCCTGGCGGACAATCAGTTCCGCGGGGAGTTGACGGGCACGCACCCATGTGGAAGAAGAAATCTATATTTTGGGAGCTAGAATATTGGAAAGTCCTAGATGTCCGCTCTGCAATCGACGTGATGCATGTTACGAAGAATATTTGCGTGAACCTGCTAAGCTTCTTGGGCGTGTATGGGAAGACAAATGATACAAAGGAAGCACGGCAGGACCAGCAACTTTTGAAAGACCCAGATGACCGGCATCCGGAATGGTTTCAAGGTCGTGCCAGCTACGCTCTTACCAAAGAAGAGAAGGTCATTTTTTTTGAATGCCTGAGCAGTATGAAGGTCCCGTCTGGCTTCTCGTCGAATATAAAGGGAATAATAAACATGGCGGAGAAAAAGTTCCAAAACCTGAAGTCTCACGACTGCCACGTGATTATGACGCAATTGCTTCCGATTGCTTTGAGGGGGCTCCTACCGGAAAATGTTCGAGTAGCCATTGTGAAGCTATGTGCATTCCTCAATGCAATCTCTCAGAAGGTAATCAATCCAGAAGATCTACCACGGTTACAGAACGATGTGGTCCAATGCCTTGTCAGTTTCGAGTTGGTGTTCCCACCATCCTTCTTCGATATTATGACGCACCTCCTGCTCCACCTAGTCGAAGAGATTTCCATTCTCGGTCCTGTATTTCTACACAATATGTTCCCCTTTGAGAGGTTCATGGGAGTATTAAAGAAATATGTTCGTAACCGTGCTAGGCCAGAAGGAAGCATCGTCAAGGGCTATGGAAATGAGGAGGTAATTGAGTTCTGTATTGACTATGTTCCTGACCTTAAGCCGATTGGTATTCCTCAATCGCGGCACGAGGGGAGACTAAGTGGAAAAGGCAAGATCGGAAGGAAATCCACGATATGTATGGACGGTCATTCTATGACTGAAGCACACCACACAGTTCTGCAAAATTCCAGCTTGGTGGCTCCGTACTTCGAGCAACACAAGAATATTTTACGCTCGGACAACCCGGGGAAGCCTGAATCCTGGATTAGAAAGGCCCACATGGAGACTTTCGGCAGTTGGTTGCGAAAACATTTAATGAATGACAATGATGATGTTGGAGATCAGCTGTACATGTTGGCCAAGAAACCATCTTCGACTATAACGATTTTCCAAGGGTACGAGATAAATGGGAATACATTTTACACCATCGCCCAAGATAAAAAGAGCACCAACCAAAACAGTGGTGTCCGCTTTGATGCAGCAACCGAGAATGGGCGAAAGGTCACATATTATGGTTACATAGAGGAGATATGGGAACTTGACTATGGACCCTCCTTTAAGGTCCCTTTGTTCCGGTGCAAATGGTTCAAGCTAACAGGAGGTGGGGTAAAGGTGGACGAGCAATACGGAATGACAATGGTGGATTTCAACAATCTTGGTTACCTTGACGAACCATTCGTCCTTGCCAAAGATGTCGCTCAGGTTTTTTATTTGAAGGACATGAGTAGCAAACCGAGGAAACGGAAAGATAAGAAAACGATCAGTACATCATGCGATGATCCAAAGCGCCACATTGTTCTTTCAGGGAAAAGAAACATCGTGGGAGTGGAGGACAAGACAGACATGTCAGAAGATTATAATATGTTTGGTGAAATTCCGCCCTTCAAAGTGAACACTGACCCAAGCATTAAGTTAAATGATGAGGATGCTCCATGGATACGGCACAATCGTAAGCAAGCAGGGACACAAGGGAAGAATTGATGTGTAATAATTTATTGTACCAAACTTTGTTGAATGGATCATGTGAATTAAAACGTACGATGGCGAATCCGGATGATTTGTATTTGGTCGATGAACTGAATGATGTATCAAACCTTTTGTCAAACCTTCAAGGGATCGATGAACTGAATTTTTTGATATATTATTTGTATTTTTAAGATTTTAAAATGAATTAGTTTTATTTTTCTGATTTTTTGATATATTATTTGTATTTTTAAGATTTTAAAATGAATTAGTTTTATTTTTCTGATTTTTTTGATATATAATTGTATTTTTAAGATTTTAAAATGAATTAGTTTTATTTTTCTGATTTTTTGATATATATTGTATTTTTAAGATTTTAAAATGAATTAGTTTTATTTTTCTGATTTTTTTGATATATTATTTGTATTTTTAAGATTTTAAAATGAATTAGTTTATTTTTCTGATTTTTTGATATATTATTTGTATTTTTAAGATTTTAAAATGAATTAGTTTTATTTTTCTGATTTTTTTGATATATAATTGTATTTTTAAGATTTTAAAATGAATTAGTTTTATTTTTCTGATTTTTTTGATATATAATTGTATTTTTAAGATTTTAAAATGAATTAGTTTTATTTTTCTGATTTTTTGATATATTATTTGTATTTTTAAGATTTTAAAATGAATTAGTTTTATTTTTCTGATTTTTTTGATATATAATTGTATTTTTAAGATTTTAAAATGAATTAGTTTTATTTTATATAAAAAGGACCTGTAATCGCGGTTCGTGACACGAACCGCGACTAAAGGCTCTTTCTGCGCGGGAATGAAAGCGGCGCCAAAAACCTTTAGTCCCGGTTGGGGAGGCGGACCGCGACTAAAGGTACCCTTTAGTCGCGGTTGGTGTCCCCAACCGGGACTAAAGGGTACCTTTAGTCGCGGTCCGCCTCCCCAACCGGGACTAAAGCTCTGTCTATATATACAACACTTAGCATTTTCCGCGGTCCGCCTCCCATTCTCCTCTCGACGCCGAAGCCCTGCCCCGACGCCGATCGACGCCGACGCCGCCAGGCTGCTGCCCCGACGCCGATCGACGCCGACGCCCTGCCCCGACGCCGATGCCCTGCCCCCAGTGAGCTCCGCCACCCCCCACTTCCCCTGCCCTGCGCGCCGCCGCCCCTGCCCTGCCCTAGCGCGCCGCCGCTGCCGCCGCCCCTGCCCTGCCCTGCCCCTGCCCACCGCCCGCCGCCCCTGGCCCTGCCCCTGCCCGCCGCCCGCTGCCCCTGCCCGCCGCCCCTGGCCCTGGCCCTGCCCGCCGCCCGCTGCCCCTGCCTGCCGTCCTCCGCCTCCCGCCGCCGCCTGCCGTCCAGGAATGGAAGAAGAAAGAAACCAAATGAAAACCAAAAAGAAAAAGGAAGAAGAAGAAAGAAACCAAAAAGAAAAAGGAAGAAGAAGAAAGAAAAAGGAAGAAGAAGAAAGAAACCAAATGAAAATGTTAAATGTGTTTCAAAAAAAGGAAGAAGAAAGAAACCAAATGAAAACCAAAAGAAAAACAAAGAAAACAAAACAAAAGAAACCAATGCAAAGAAACCAAAACAGAAGAAAAGGAAAAACAAATAAGAAAAGGAAAAGAAAAGGAAAGAAGAAGAAAGAAACCAAAAAGAAAAAGGAAGAAGAAGAAAGAAAAAGGAAGAAGAAGAAAGAAACCAAATGAAAAAGGAAGAAGAAGAAAGAAAAAGGAAGAAGAAGAAAGAAACCAAATGAAAATGTTAAATGTTAAATGTTAAATGTTAAATGTTAAATGTGTTTCAAAAAAAGGAAGAAGAAAGAAACCAAATGAAAACCAAAAAGAAAAACAAAGAAAACAAAACAAAAGAAACCAATGCAAAAGAAACCAAAACAGAAGAAAAGGAAAAACAAAATAAGAAAAGGAAGAAGAAAAGGAAGAAGAAAAGGAAAAAGAAAAGGAAGAAGAAAAGGAAAAGAAAAGAAGAAGAAAAGGAAAAAAGAAAAGAAAAGGAAAAGAAAAGGAAGAAGAAAAGGAAAAACAAAAGAAGAAAAGGAAGAAGAAAAGGAAGAAGAAAAGAAAAATGAAAAGGAAGAAGAAAAGGAAGAAGAAAAGGAAAAACAAAATACTTGGCAATGCTCAATAATCTTATTTTTTAATTCCTCCTCCTCTATGTCCCCTTAATCTTATTTTTTAATTCCTTTATACTTAAAGAATTTTTACTACATGCAGGAGTGACATATGGCGGACGATAGAGCCGAGCCGCTTAGGGATCCGGAGGTTGAACGTTATTTAATGGGCATCATCAACAACGAGATTCCTTATGTGCTGGGCTCAGAATATGAGCAAGAAGAGGATGTAGTCTCTTCTTTTCTGAACCTTGACGGTGGAACAAACATTGTCGATGATCAAGAAGGTGAAGGAACGGACATTGTCGACGGAGGTCAACCGTCAACAAACGACGATCTCGAATTGCAAGTAGCAACCACCTCCGGCGAGGTATATATATACATTGAGCCTCTCGTGATACAAACTTACTGAAATGTGAATACATATGTATTAACGCGCGCGACTCTCTTTCTTTTTTTAGCCCTCGGCCGGATCGAGTACGACAAAGCGTGGCAAATCCAAGGCGATGAAAACAGGAGAAACATATGCCATTGAGTTTGTCAGTGAAACCGGCAAGCCCCTACAGCACACCTCAAAGTTTATCAACCAATGCGGAGTCGTTGTTAGAGACAACGTCCCGATCACCGTCCAGGAATGGAAGGAGCCAAAGAAGGCACGTCTTGGTTTCAGTTTTGTCGACAAGAGAACGAAAAAGGATTGCTGGAGAAAGCTTATGGAACATTTCATTCTACCTCCGGAATACAACAAAGTCGATGAATTCGGTAACGAGGTTCCGGGTGGACGTGAGAGGAGGAGGCTAGTTAAAGAGTTCGCTCTTCAGAAGATGGGCGAAGCATTCCGGAACTTCAAGAAAAATTTAACCCGTGACTATGTCAACAAGGGCAAGACTCCGGATTTCAATGGACAACATGAGAAACTGAAAGATGATTGGCCAGAATTTGTGAGGCAAAAGCAATCGGAGCATTTCAAGGAAATATCGAAAAAAATAAGGATAATGCGAGTAAGAAAAAGTTCCATCATATTATGGGGCCAGGAGGATACCGCCTTTCGGAGCCTAGGTGGCAGAAGATGGAGGAGGACCTGAGGGTGCGAGGAATCCCTCTAGGTACAGAGGGATGGGACCCAAGGGCCAAAAGCTGGTGGTACGGGCATGGGGGATCGCTAGACCCGGAGACAGGGGTGTGTGTTCACCGGAAGAAAAAGTTTGCTCCCACCCAAGCCCTTATTGACGCAATGACCCAAGCTCAAGAGGGCTTGATCAAGTTCAACAGAGAGAAAGACGCACTGACAACAGCCCTCGGGAATGATGAACACGGAGGACGTGTACGAGGCAAAGGCAAAGTTCCGTGGAAAGTAGGGTTTTCCCAGGACAATGACCCGTACTGTTACAGAAGCCGTAAGAGAAAGACGGACCGGGATGCAGATCTTATGGCGAAGTTTGCATCGGAACTCCATGAGTTGAAGCAGACCGTGCATGAACTAGTAAAAGAAAAATCGGCTGCAGGGCCGCATGAAGATCATGAAGCGGATCGCGGAAGCCAGCAGCGGAGAAGCAGCGTGGCTTCCACGGATGCCCCGCCTGGTGCTAGTGCACCGATGATCGAGATTCGTGCACCGGAGCCTCACTACCCCGTGGATGATGTAAAGGAGATGAAAGAATGTGATCTGCATTATCCCGTGGGGAACGTTTCCACGAAGGTAGCTAGCGGCAGTGCTTTACCCTGTACACCTGGAGCACTCCACCACAACAACCCCATTGCATATGGCTATGCTCGTGTCACGGTGGAAGACATAGTCCAAGGGTTTGAGGACCTGGAGATTGACAAAGCTACACCCGAAGGGGAGAGAAGACTTGGAGATGTCAAGCGCCAGATCATTCTATGGAAAAAGAAGTACATAGTGTTTCCAGGCGAGGCGCCAAGGCTAACAAGTCCACCCCCCTCCGATGGTGGTGGTGGTGGTGGTGGTGGCGGTGGTGGTGGTCGTGGTGGTTCACCTACACCTCCTTCACGCCATTCGACGCCGTCCCCCGATCCACAACCTCCGGCGGGTACGACGCCCCCCAATCCTCCTCCGGCGGGTACGACGCCCCCCAATCCACCTCCGGCGAAGAAGCAGAAGCAGGCGGACAGCAAGGAAACCCGCTCCTGGACTATTAACCCGGACCCTTATGTACCTAAGACCACAAGGGTACCGGAGCCATCACTGAAGCCTCTCCTCCCAAGGCCTTGGGAACTTAGTGAAGCTGAAACCAAATTGGCCGCGTCTGCTCATTATGAGAAATGGAAGGCGGATATGAAGGCGATAAAAGAGCCTGAGCCCAAGCAAGTATTCACTGAGAAGCAAAAGAAGTGGGCTAAGGATTTTTTGACGACACCGTCCCAAGCCGAGCTGAATATGCCTGACGACTATGGACATGAACTTCGTAGGCAAGCAAAAATATTGAAGGAGGAGAAAGAAGAAAGTAAAAAAAGCGGGAAACAAGTTGACCAGCTCGGGATGCAGAATAAACAATCGATCCCCCCGCTCATAGTGAAAGCCGGTCCGGAAGAGGACCCCGAGATCATAGCAGCTGCGGCAGCACTTGGATTGACTGTAGCGAGTGCCATGAAACAAGCGTCCGAGATGGGTTTGACTCTTCGTGCCTTCTTAGGCCTTGAGGATGCGCCAGTATGTGAGATAGCATTACAATATGTGCGGAATGGGCCTCTCGTCGAGCCTGCGCGGGAAAAGAGTCTACCACCACAAATGCGAAATCTGCTACGTTGGTACAAGCAATTCATAACATGGGCCGACAAAGAATATGTTTATGCGGATGTTACAGAGGAGCATCACACCAAACGGTACTCTGTACAAGTTCATATGAGTGAATTGTTCCAGCTGTTCAATCTGCGCGACCTCGACAAATCTATGCTGAGTTGCTACGTTCTGTAAGTGATTTATTTCTACCTCATCTCGTTCTTCATTGCCTGCACTATATATATATATATATATATATATATATATATATATATATATATATATATTGTCCTAACTATATTGTTGCGTATGCTATTATGCAGATTGAAGATTTGGGAATGCAAAATAAGAAACATCCATGATGTTGGGTTCATTGACCCACATATCGTTAATGGACATGTGTTACAAAATCACCCCGAAGACGTGGAGAAAGACTTGTACAAGTTTCTTAGAAAGCATCAACTCAAAAGTCATATTCTATTTCCTTACCATTTTGGGTGAGTGTTTCTCTCTTGTGCCCATTCTCTTTTGTTTACTCCATGCATGGTATGTCTAATCGATGAGTTATGCATGACTGTGCATGTAACGTGTCCGCAGGTTTCACTGGATTCTGCTAAATATTGAACTTCACACCTCCAGAGTTCTAATCATGGACTCTATGGATTCGGATCCAAAGCGTTGGGCCGACATGAGAAAAATGCTGCAAAAGTAATTATTTTCAATCATTTGAGCTCTATATCGATCGGTCTCTTTTGTTCATTTCCTAATATCAAGTAACTAATAACTCCCTTGTTCATTTAATTTTCTTTGCCCTGTAGGGTTTGGAGACGGTTCTCAGAAGAAATTGACGGTGAATTCAAACATGAGCTAGATTTTAGAAGGTTAGTTAATGTGGATAAGCAGCCACCGGGGACCAATCTATGTGGATACTAAGTTTGTGAGAACATCCGGAGACACACCTCTGAGCGGAAGGCATCGGATAGCGTGCGCAAGGCGACGGATAACCTGCGGAGGAGGCTTAGTCCAGAAGCTCGCTTCCGACCAATTCAAGATGAATTAGCAGGATTTTTCATGAGGGAATTCATCAATCCTAAAGGAGAACACTATACCGAGGACGAAGAAATTTATATGCATACCCGAGATTGAAACTTGTTCGAAGTTGTATATGGTCATCCATCCTAATTGTGTATGGAAACTTGTTCGAAGTTGTATATGGTCACCCGAGATTGAATATATATTATATATTCCTCTTGAATTCTTCTTGTTTGAAATTTCATATGCATGTATATAGTAGCGTAGAATATGTGTACTGAAACTTCATCAAAATTAAAATAAAACACAAAATAAAATATAAAAGAAATAAAACACTACAAATTAAAAAGAAACCAGGTTTAGGGGGGCTAAAACCCTAAACCTGCGGAGGAGGCCTTTAGTCCCGGTTAGCCACGAGAACCAGGACTAAAGGTCCTCCGCGCCGACGGACCCCTGGCGCCCACGTGGACGGGCCTTTAGTCCCGGTTAGCCACAAGAACCGGGACTAAAGCCTTTAGTCGCGGTTCGTAAGAGGCGCGACTAAAGGGGGGGGGGGTCTTTAGTCGCGCATATTTAGTCCCGGTTGCACAGCCGGGACTAAAGGCCTTTGCGAACCGGGACTAAAGGCCCTTTTTCTATCAATGCAGGTTCTTTCCTTGGGAGTTCGGCTCTTGTTCTCCAAGGTCTAACAGACCTGGCTCTTTAGAGGCTATAGCATGCCGGGAGGCGCTATCTTCAGCAGAAGATCTGAACATTCAACGTATGATCATTGCTTCGGACTCCAAGCAAGTGGTGGGTGATATAAACTCAAGAAATCGTGGAAAATACGGCACTGTTATCCAAGAAACTCAGCAGAGAGCTCACCAGTTTATGTGTAGTTTTACTTTTGAAAGTCGTATCTCGAATGTTGATGCACATAGCTTAGCAAAATATGCTCTTTCTTTAGGCCCAGGACGCCATGTGTCGCTAGGCCATCCCCATGATCCAAGATATATCGAACAAACTTTGGCTTTTGATCGTTAATGAAGCTCGGATTACTCTAAAAAAACTACAACAGCGCCGAATCCCGCTGTGCGCAAGTGGCCACCCGTAGCCATGCCAAAGTATGTGCACGTGCATGCAGTGGGTCCAGTGTCCAGTGTGTACTGTACGTGATTAGCATGTCCACAAGTATGTCATCTTGTCCATATGTACGTACATGTGCCATTGTGTAATGTCGTCTGACTCACCTCAGTACATGGAGTATTATAAGTATGTACATAGACACTTTGATCTATTCCACGTACATACGACCAATCATATACAAGAGCATTAGAGGAGATTAGCTAGGCAAAACATGTAGTTGCAGTCGAGGGCTAGGCTTATAGTTGCATGTTTAGTGTCAGACATGCAATTGTTCCCCCTCATCGCCCTCCAACAAAACAAAGGTCAGTTGAAGTCGGATGAGTAGACATGCAATGGCAGTCGGGGGCGACGCTTACAATTTCATGCCAAGTATCAGACAGGCAACTTCCCCCTCCCCCACCGCCCTCTGACAAAACAAATGTCAATTAAAGTTGGGTGGGTAGCTAGATATGCGGTTACAGTTGGGCACGACACTTGCAGTTGCATGTCTAACATACACTTGCAACTACCCCCATCTCCTGCCTCTATTTTACAAAACAAAGTCTATTTGCATCCGTGTTGAGAGACATGCAGTTATAGTCAATGATCTACACTTGCAATTGCATGCCTAGTGTTAGACATGCAATTGCCCTCCTCTCCCATCTCCATCAGACAAAAACAAAGTCCAGCTGCGTCAGTGGTAGGGGAACATGCAGTTGCAGTCGTGGGCTATACTTGCAGTTGCATGCCTAGTGCCAAACATGCAACTGTCCCCCCCTCTCCCGCCTCTATCTGACAAAACAAAAGTCAGTTGCGGGCATGATGGAAGACATGCAATTGCAGTCAGGGGGCGACACTTGCAGTTGCATACCTAATGTACACATGCAATTACCCCTGGCCCCTCTCCCGCCACCTTCCAACAAAACAAAGTTCAGTTACGGTCGTCATGGAAGACATGCAATATCAGTCGGGGTGACACTTGCAGTTGCATCCAAAGTGTACACATGCAAGTGCCCCCACCCCCTATCCCACTACCCTCTGACAAAAAGTGTGTACACATGCAGTCATGATGGAAGACATGAAATTGCAATTGGGGGCAACACTTGTAGTTGCATGCCATATGTACACATGCAACCACCCTCGCCCCTCTCCCACCTCCATCCGAAAAATAAGTTCTGTTGCAGTCGTGATGAAAGACATGCAGTTGTAGTCGGGGGCGACACATGCAGTTGCATGCTAGGTGTACACATGCAACTACCCTCGCCCCTCTCCCACCTCCCTCTGACAAAACAAAGTTTAGTTGCGGACATGGATGAAGACATGCAGTGGCAATCGAGGCGTGCAGTCGTGTCGAAAGATATGCAGTTGCAGTCGGGGGCGACACTTGCAGTTATTTGCCCTCAACAAACACCACGGACTTGCAGTCGCATCAAAGACATGCAGTTGTAGTCGGATGTGTAACTTGCAGTTGCGTTTCTAGTAGCAGTGAGAGATAACACTTGCAGATGTGTGCCTATTAACAATCATGCAATCGTTTGCCTTTCACTCTACAAAAACACCACTAAATTACAGTCATGTTAAAAACATGTTGTTGCATTTACAAGGCATGAGCCATCCCATAATAGAAAAACAATAAAAAAATATAAACAATCATGTGCAATTTTAGTTGCGTGCACTTTGGTTACACATAGGATGCAATGGGTGGGCCGCAACGTGAAAAATAAAGAGAAAAAAGGTTAGTAAAAATTAAATAAACTATGTGGAGCTGACGTGTGGCGTCATGCGAAAATATTTAAAAGGAAAAATACACCCCATATTTAGGAAAAAGGGAAAACGGAAAAACGAAAACCACACACTTCAACTGTGTGCATGTTCAGACTCATTTAAAAGAAGTGAGCTCAGGAAAAAAAAATAAGGATGTGATTCAATCAGTGGGAAACCTTGTCATTGAAAAAATATATGAAAAAACACATACAACAAAAGATAGACAAAAAACAATTTAGGGGGGACAAAAGAAGTGTGTATGGTTATGTGTTTGTTACTTCAAATAAAAAAGAAAACGTCTTTCTCACAAACAAGTAAAATTGTCCACCTACCTCACGCCCAGCCCATCCGCAAAAGCCTGCCACGACCAGAAAAAACAAAGACAAACAGCAGCCAATCCCTGTACCTCCCTATACAGGCCGAATTCGAGAAAAAACCAGCAGCACACTATGCACCAAGCAGACAAACAATTCAAGAGACTACAAGTTGACTGAGACTTCCTTAGAGCATCTCCAGCCGTTCACCCCAGGGGCTAGAAAAAGCGCCGTTTGGAGGCGAACCGGTGATATTTTCGTCATGGGGGTGATCGGGTTCCCAACCGCCGCCCCTAGGTCGCCCCAGATGCCCTTTTTGTAAACATATTTAATAACACATTGGCCAAAATTCGGCAAACACGACATAGATTCGGCGATATTTAGGCGTTACACAGTTTTTTTACATATAGAAAATATAAAATCTACTAAAAAAAGAAAACAAAGGGCTTCGTGCCTACAGGCCGAAGAACTTGCTGAACGCAGTGTTGTCGCCGCCGTCGTCGTCCTCCTTCTTCTTCACACGGCCGTCCCTGTTGGACCCCTGCCCGGCGTCGCCCTGGCGGACTGGTTTGGCCAGCGGTGGCGCATCGTCGTCGCTGTCCTCGAGCACGATGACGCCTCCCTCCCCGCGGCCACGGCGGCGCGCGGCGATCTCCTCCAGGGCGCGGCGCTGGCGCTCCATCTTCAGCCGGGCCCAATCCTCCCGCGCCCACTTCATGGCGGCCTCGTCGTCGAGCGCGTCATCGGGCTCGCTCTTCACGGCGGCGAGCCCAGGCTGCGTCTTCGGCTTGACGAGGCGGGGGGAGCCGAGGAGGAGGCACGGCCGCCCTCGGTTATGACGAGGCCGACGCCCGCGCCTCGTGGTTGCCAGCGTCGTACTCCGGGGGCCCCGCTCCTCCTCCGACAGGGAGGCCCGCAGACGCTCGATCTCGGCGTGGAAGTAGCCGAGGTGTTCGACGTCAGGCAGAGGGGGGACGGGGACGCCCCCTACGCTGAGCCTCCACCGCCCCGGCGCGCGCATGTTGGGGGGCGCCGGGTAGTTCGCCTCGTGGACGAGGTGTGCTTCCCACTCGTGCAGAGAGCGGCAGCCGAAGCCGTTGGCCGCCGCCGCATCGCCGGGGAACCGTTCACCCATCGGTTGTGCGTGCACGCGGTGGCTAGACGGGGAGGGAGGGAAAGAGAGGGCGTCGGCGGCGAGAGGGGGGCTGCGGGCGTGTGCTTCCATCGGCGAGGGAGGGGCGGCTTTTATAGTGGCCGGGGGGAGGCAACGTGTGTACGCTTGGCGGGAGGGGGCGCGTCGCCACACTGCACCGCCCGTGAGGAATCAATGGAAGGCTGACCGGCGGCAGCCTTCGCATTGATTCCCCGCGGGAAACAGAGGCGATGAGGACGACGAGGCGCAGGGGTCGTTGACTCGGCAGGCCCGCCGTTTTTTCACGCCAAAAACCATTGCCCCGGCGCCCCCAGCGCGCCGGGTTCGTCCTGGGTCCGCCGGCGTCAGTTCGTGCCTAACCGGCGAAAAATGGGCTCCTGGGGGCGCGACTGGGCCGTTTTTTCGGCGCTGGCGACAAAAAGGGGTCGGGGGGGGGGCGCTGTTGGGGGCGTGGCTGGAGATGCTCTTAAATCGACTGAGATTTAGCGAGTCTGTTATTGCATATATAGGGAACGACGATTTGTTTCCTTTAGATGCCAATATAATTCGAACTCTATAAAAGTTGATCTTTTTTTTCGAAACCGAGGCAAAAGTTTTGCCCCATCGATTAACTAAGAAGAAGAGAATTGTCCAGTTAATTATGAAAAACCATGCGAAAACCAATACAAATACGCCACATGCGAACTACTCACAAAGTATGAAACACCACAACCGCACGATCGATCCAATAGACATAACCAACGCACAACAACAAACCCTCACACTTTTAAAACACAATGGAACACCCAACAGGAACACCTCAACTAAAGACAACGGACACCACCATGGGACGGTCGAAGACATTTGAGATCATCCATTTAAGCAGCGGCGGACGCCTTTCCTACGGCACCACACTTCTTGCATATGCTCTTAAGAGCTTTTTCCACCTTGTCGATTTTGCCCGCTGTAGCCTTGTTCTCAGGATGCAAGCAATCACGTTGCCAAATCCGGGGCTAGCCACTTCCAAACTAGCAAGCAAGCCATAGATCTCTTTCGCGAACAAAGCCTCAGAATTAGTTGTCGACACACTTGCTTTGTCAACCTCATCACCCACAGACACCACTTGCCCAATGTTCTTCTCAGGTTTCTCCTTCATGACGCCAGTAACAGTCTTGCTAGATACAGGGTGATCAGACACCCATTTGTCAAAGAAATTGTGCTCTATGTTCACATCGTTTCTACACCTCGTTTTGCCTATACCAGATGGGCACCTTTTACTACTCTGCTTTTTTCACAAGCACGCTTGCCAGAGCGAGAGAGAATTCGTTTCAGCATCAAAGGACCCCAAAGGCCGCTGGCCGTAACACAACCCAGCCACAAGTCACACTCACACCGACTCACCAACCACTCCACTCCACTCCACATCCAAAATGGCTGCCGTGACGTTCGAAGAGGAGGTCTCCAGGCTGGCTGCCCGCGTAGCGGCCAGCTCGCCGGCGCTGGTGAGGGTGGCCGTGGGGGCACTGGCACGCAGCGGCAGCGCGATGCCCTGTTCCGCCTCTTCGTGGGCACGATCTGCGTGTTCGTCGCCGCAACAGTCCCCTACGTCGTTGCATTCCGAGCCTGCACCGGGAAATGCACCGTCGCCTCGGTGCTTTGGGAGATCTTGCAATATTCCGGTATGCTCTCCATGCTTCTCATGACGCCAGCGACGGCACTCTTCTTCCTTCGCGCCGCCGGCAGCGAGGTAGTCGTCACTCACTCGTCGCCCCTCCCGCCCCGCGAAGTCATTGTCGCTTATGATGTGATTGTCAAATGCGATAGGTCAAGGATGATGTGGAAGATCGCGTTCGTTGGTGGCCGCTACTCTGGTGGGCGGCTGTAGCGTTGTTCAGTGTGGCGATGTTGGCGCAACTCATCGGGGTCGTTCTTCAAATGTATGGATTTCCAGAGGTTTCTTACCTTCTCCGCACCGCGGCTCTGTTGGGCATGCTCCTACTCGTCACCTTCTTCTGCATCCGTGCTAATGTGGCGCTGTGGAGGATGAATCCACAAGAGCCGGCTGCAGTTGTTGTCGCAGTAGCTAGATTGATGTGTATAGAGTAGTAATCTATCTAATACTCCCTCTAGTGTTAAAAAACACCTTACATTATAGAACGGAGGGAGTAATAACCAATAACTACTCCCCTCTCTGTATCAAAATATAAGTGGTTTTTTCACACTCTGATATTGTCAAAAAGCGTCTTGTATTTTGATACGGAGGGAGTAGTAGGCTTGGCTCAATCTTCAACGCTAGTGCTGCTGTGCTGATGCAGTCAGTCAGTATGGTTGTTGTTGGTTAGTTACTAAAGTACTGGAGTAATCTATCTAACACAGGTCCCTTGTTTACCTGTGGCCATATGCGCTGTGAATGTGATGAAGAGCTTCCATTCTATGTAATCATGTACTGGAAGCCACAGTGCATTCCATTCTATGTAATCAGGTCCCATATTTCACTGCCTATATGGCATGACGTGTGCTCTCATGAAGAGCTTCCATTTTATGTAATCTTTAGCATTTCATTGCCTTCCTTGCTTTATATTATAATAATAACTAAAACGCCGACACTTTTGTTTTGATTGGAGGGAGTATTATTAAGTAGCTGGATTCGGTTTGGCTGGGTTAATTGCCCACGTCGTCGCAGCACAGGGGACTTGCGTGCGGGGAAAGCAGCCGAGTTGCTGCGTCTTGTCTCTTCCTCGTGCGGTTCTTTCATGCTTCCGGAATAGCACTGCACAAGCCTGTAACGGCCAGAAGATATACAAAAAAAAACGGCCGTGTGCGTGTGTGCGTTCATAGGGGTGAGTGTATGCGTATGTATATGAGCGCTTGCGTCTGTACTGTGTTCAAAAATAAAAAAAACAGTTAGAAGATATGGATATAGATAGCTACGTGATGCGTCCCACCCATCAGCACAGAATTGCCGTCCGTCCCCCCGCAATTTTTTCGCGTTTTCTCAACCTATATATACACTTTTGCTTAGGATGGTTACTACACTGACGGTGTGGTTCAGCCTACGTAAATTGTGTGGAAAACGTGCGCCTATGTCTATATGAATGTTGTTTTTTTTTCTTTGCGGATGAGAGTGTTGTTTTTCATATGAAGGAAAATTCAAGCATCGATTCCGTGTACACTACGGCCAGTTGGGCTATGCTGGACATGGACGTGTCGAGCAGAGGGTGTGCTACGTCGGAGAGACGCCAACCAACCACTCGTCCTAGAAATTCCTTCCTAATGATGGTTGCAGCTGTGTGCCATGTCAATTTCTCGTCGGAGTAAATAGTCACGGGTAGCCTAACCGACTGCCCCTAGCTCTTCAGAAAATTATCAGGCCCTTTGGGTCTTCAAGCACTCCAAGCATTGGACCGCCTTCCCTGGCCGGCTACCTCTGAAGCCGACTCACGAAAGGCGACCCAGCCTCAGCAACCTCCCCCCAGGATAACCATGGGGTGGCCGACTCCAGTGAGCCGGCCATAGAGGATGCCGACTTCCCAGAAGCCGGCTATGAAGAACGCCGACTCCAAGAAGCCGGCCAAGACCGCAACCACCAAAGCTACGCCCGCATAACGGTGACAAGACGGGGTGTGGCCACAGTGCGGCCCACTACCCCCGAAGCCCGAGGCAGGCATGACCACAGGACGCCGTACGGGACGCCATCTCCCGTCCGGCTCGGCACTGTAGCCATGCTGGCCTCAACGTCACCCACGACATGCGGCAGTACGGCCCACGGGCGGCGGGGCCCTTTAGCTAGAGAGAGGTGCGAAGGCGGCCCGGCCTCCCCCAGTCGTCCAAGGGCGTAGCCGGCCCCCAGAAGCCGGCTACCCCTCCCTCGAAGCATGTGCCACATTAAGGAGACAAGACGAGGTAAGGCTACAGTGAGAGCCCCCGAGGCGGCACACTGTAGCCACGCTTACCTCGACGGAGCCCTCGTCATCAGGGGCGAGGCTACAGTAAGCAGCCGCCGACAAGACCCTAGGCGGTGGGGCCGGCCTGTCGACCAAGAGGCCGGCAGCCGGCGGGACCCACCAGTCGGCGGGCCCCAACGGTCGGCGGAGAAGCCGGCAAGCGTAGACACTGACGGCTGGGACCAGTGCCCAGCCGGATTACAATTGTACCCCCGGGAGGTAGGCCTATATAAACCCCCCGGGGCACCCATGCAAAGGGTTGGCTTCTTAGCATTGCACACATACCATAGAGAGAGAGAAGCGAGAGCTAGCCTTGTTCTTCTTCTCTCTTGAACCCAACAGCTCTAGGAGCGATTGTAGCTACTTTTCCTGATCTAGTGATCATGCGGAGACCCCGCAGAGCAGGATTAGGGGTGTTATCTCCTCGGAGAGCCCCGAACCTGGGTAAGATCCGCCGGCGTGCATGTCTTCGCCTCATCCTGTTTCCAGGCACCGGCGACGTCTTACTGGCACCCACTATGATAAGCCACCCGTTGGCATATGTCGCACCTACCACCCGACATTTGGCGCCCACCTTGGAGCCAGGTGCACCGTCGTCCGGAGACCTGTTCTGGACGGGAACCCTCTTCCTCCCCCGCGAGCGCAGCCAGCCTGCTGCGCCCGATGGCGTTTGCCTCGAGGCGCCGCAAGGCATCGACGACGCCTGCGCAGCGAGCCGCCTCGCCGATCTTCTCGGCGAGACTCGCATCTCCCACGAGCCTGCGTCCGACGCAGGCACGGACTACCCCGAGAGCCGCCTCGTCAGCCTCCTCGACCAGCTTCACGTCTCTAGCGAGCCTGCTGCAGATATAGAGTCGGTCGGCTCCACCGAACCGATGCTCGTCGACTCCGACACGGCATCGCTCGATGCCTACCCCTCCGACGTGGTGGTCTTCGACGACCCTCTCCCTCGAGCTGACAGTGGCAGCAGTGTTGGGGAACGTAGCAGAAATTCAATATTTTCTACGCATCACCAAGATCAATATATGGAGTTTACTAGCAACGAGAGGGAAGGAGTGCATCTACATACCCTTGTAGATCGCGAGCGGAAGCGTTCAAGAGAACGGGGTTGATGGAGTCGTACTCGTCGTGATCCAAATCACCGATGATCCTAGCGCCGAACGGACGGCACCTCCGCGTTCAACACACGTACGGAGCAGCGACGTCTCCTCCTTCTTGATCCAGCAAGGGGGGAGGAGAGGTTGATGGAGATCCAGCAGCATGACGGCGTGGTGGAGGAAGTAGCGGGATTCCAACAGGGCTTCGCCAAGCGCTGCGGGAGGAGGGAGATGTGTCACGGGAGGGAGAGGGAGGCGCCAGGGCTTGGATTGCTGCTGCCCTCCCTCCCCCCACTATATATAGGGCCAAGGGAGAGGGGGGGCGCAGCCTTGTCTCTTCCTCCAAGGAAGGGTGCGGCCAGGGAGGAGTCCTTCCTCCCCAAGGCACCTCGGAGGTGCCTTCCCCCTTTAGGACTCTCCGTTTACCTTATCTCTTGGCGCATGGGCCTCTTGGGGCTGGTTCCCTTGGCCCATATAGGCCAAGGCGCACCCCCCACAGCCCATGTGGCCCCCCCGGGGCTGGTGGACCCCCGGACCCCTTTCGGCACTCCCGGTACAATACCGATAAAGTGCGAAACTTTTCCGGCGACCAAAATAAGACTTCCCATATATAAATCTTTACATCTGGACCATTCCGGAACTCCTCGTGACGTCCGGGATCTCATCCGGGACTCCGAACAACTTTCGGGTTACCGCATACTAATATCTCTACAACCCTAGCGTCACCGAACCTTAAGTGTGTAGACCCTATGGGTTCGGGAGACATGCAGACATGACCGAGACGTTCTCCGGTCAATAACCAACAGCGGGATCTGGATACCCATGTTGGCTCCCACATGTTCCACGATGATCTCATCGGACGAACCACGATGTCGAGGATTCAATCAATCCCGTATACAATTCCCTTTGTCTATCGGTATGGTACTTGCCCGAGATTCGATCGTCGGTATCCCTATACCTTGTTCAATCTCGTTACCGGCAAGTCTCTTTACTCGTTCCGTAACACATCATCCCATGATCAACTCCTTGGTCACATTGTGCACATTATGATGATGTCCTACCGAGTGGGCCCAGAGATACCTCTCCGTTTACACGGAGTGACAAATCCCAGTCTCGATTCGTGCCAACCCAACAGACACTTTCGGAGATACCTGTAGTGCACCTTTATAGCCACCCAGTTACGTTGTGACGTTTGGTACACCCAAAGCATTCCTACGGTATCCGGGAGTTGCACAATCTCATGTTCTAAGGAACTGATACTTGACATTAGAAAAGCTGTGAGCAAACGAACTACACGATCTTGTGCTAGGCTTAGGATTGGGTCTTGTCCATCACCATTCTCCTAATGATGTGATCCCGTTATCAACGACATCCAATGTCCATGTTCAGGAAACCGTAACCATCTATTGATCAACGAGCTAGTCAACTAGAGGCTTACTAGGGACATGGTGTTGTCTATGTATCCACACATGTATCTGAGTTTCCTATCAATACAATTCTAGCATGGATAATAAACGATTATCGTGAACAAGGAAATATAATAATAACCAATTTATTATTGCCTCTAGGGCATATTTCCAACAGTCTCCCACTTGCACTAGAGTCAATAATCTAGTCCACATCACCATGTGATTAACACTCATAGGTCACATCACCATGTGACCAACATCCAAAGAGTTTACTAGAGTCACCAATCTAGTTCACATCACTATGTGATTAACACTCAATGAGTTCTGGTTTGATCATGTTATGCTTGTGAGAGAGGTTATTAGTCAACGGGTCTGAACCTTTCAGATCTGTGTGTGCTTTACGAATATCTATGTCATCTTGTGGATGCTACCACGTGCTACTTGGAGCCATTTCAAATAATTGCTCTACTATACGAATCCGGTTTACTACTCAGAGTCATTCGGATTAGTGTCAAAGTTCGCATCGACGTAACCCTTTACGACGAACTCCTTTTCACCTCCATAATCGAGAAAATTCCTTAGTCCACTAGATACTAAGGATAAATTCGACCGCTGTCATGTGATCCATTCCCGGATCACTATTGTACCCCTTGACCAACTCATGGCAAGGCACACTCCATGTGCGGTACACAGCATAGCATACTGTAGAGCCTATGTCTGAAGCATAGGGGACGACCTTCGTCCTTTCTCTCTCTTCTGCTGTGGTCAGGTCTTGAGTCTTACTCAATACTCACACCTTGTAACACAGCCAAGAACTCCTTCTTTGCTGATCTATTTTGAACTCTTTCAAAAACATGTCAAGGTGTGCGTTCTTTGAAAGTATCATCGGGCGTCTTGATCTATCTCTATAGATCTTGATGCCCAATATGTAAGCAGCTTTTATCCAGGTCTTCCTTTGAAAAACTCCTTTCAAACAACCCTTTATGGTTTCCAGAAATTTTACATCATTTCGGATCAACAATATGTCATTCACATATACTTATCAGAAATGTTGTAGCGCTCCCACTCACTTTATTGTAAATACAAGTTTCTAACAAACTTTGTATAAACCCAAAAACTTTGATCACTCCATCAAAGCGTATATTCTGACTCCGAGATGCTTGCTCTAGTCCATGGAAGGATCGCTGGAGCTAGCATACCTTTTAGCATCCTTAGGATCGACAAAACCTTTTTGATTGTATCACATACAACCTTTCCTTACGAAAACTGGTAAGGAAACTTGTTTTGACATCCATCTGCCAGATTTCATAAATGCAGCTAATGCTAACATGATTCCGATGGACTTAAGCATCCCTACGGATGAGAAAATCTCATCGTAGTCAACTCCTTGAACTTTTGGAAATACTCTTTGCCACAAGTCGAGCTTCATAGACGGTAACATTACCGTCCACGTCCGTCTTCTTCTCAAAGATCCATTTATCTCGGATTTCATGGCTTCTAACCATTTGTCGGAATATGGGCCCACCATCGCTTCTCCATAGCTCGTAGGTTCAGTATTGTCCAACAACATGATATCTCAGACAGGATCACGTACCACTCTGAAGTAGCACGCATCCTCGTCGTCCTACGAGGTTTGGTAGTGACTTGATCCGAAGTTTCATGATCACTATCATAAGCTTCCACTTCAATTGGTGTAGGTGCCACAGGAACAACTTCCTGTGCCCTACTACACACTAGTTGAAGCGACGGTTCAATAACCTTATCAAGTCTCCACCATCCTCCCACTCAATTCTTTCGATAGAAACTTTTCCTTGAGAAAGGACCTGTTTCTAGAAGCAATTACTTTTGCTTCCAGATCTGAAATAGGAGGTATACCCAACTGTTTTGGGTATTCTTATGAAGATGTATTTATCCGCTTTGGGTTCGAGCTTATCAGCCTGAAACTTTTTCACATAAGCTTCGCAGCCCCAAACTTTTAAGAAACAACAACTTAGGTTTCTCTAAACGGTGTCGTCTCAACGGAATTGCGTGGTGCCCCTTTTTGAAGTGAATGCGGTTGTCTCTAATGCTTAACCCATAAACGATAGTGGTAATTCGATAAGAGACATCATGGTATGCACCATATCCAATAGGGTGCAGTTATGATGTTCGGACACACCATCACACTATGGTGTTCCAGGCGGTATTAATTGTGAAACACTTTCCACAATGTCTTAATTGTGTGCCAAACTCGTAACTCAGATACTTATCTCTATGATCATATCACAGACATTTTATCCTCTTGTCATGACGATCTTCAACTTCACTCTGAAATTACTTGAACCTTTCAATAATTCAGACTTGTGTTTCATCAAGTAAATACACTCAGCATCTACTCAAATCATCTGTGAAGTAAGAACATAACGATATCCACTGCATGCCTCAGCACTCATTGGACTGCATACATCAAAATGTATTACTTCCAATAAGTTGCTCTCTTGTTCCATCTTACTGAAAACGAGGCCTTTCAGTCATCTTGCCCATGTGGTATGATTTGCATGTCTCAAGTGATTCAAAATCAAGTGAGTCCAAACGATCCATCTGCATGGAGTTTCTTCATGCATATATACCAATAGACATGGTTCGCATGTCTCAATCTTTTCAAAAACGACTGAGTCCAAAGATCCATCTACATGGAGATTCTTCATGCGTTCTATACCAATATGACTCAAATGGCAGTGCCACAAGCATGTGATACTATCATTACTATTTTATATCTTTTGGCACGAACATGTGTATCACTACGATCGAGATTCATTTTAGGTGCTAGACCATTGAAGGTATTATTCAAATAAACAGAGTAACCATTATTCTCCTTAAATGAATAACCGTATTGCGATAAACATAATCCAATCATGCTCAACGCAAACACCAAATCTCGATGGTAGAGGGAGCATGCGATGCTTGATCACATCAACCTTGGAAACACTTCCAACACATATCGTCATCTCACCTTTAGCTAGTCTCCATTTATTCCGCAGCTTTTATTTCGAGTTACTAACACTTAGCAACCGAACCGGTATCCAATACCCTGGTGCTGCTAGGAGTACTCGTAAAGTACACATTCATATAATGTATATCCAATATACTTTTGTCGACCTTGCCTGCCTTCTCATCTACCAAGTATCTAGGGTAGTACTGCTTCAGTGACCGTTCCCCTCATTACAGAAGCACTTAGTCTTGGGTTTGGGTTCAACCTTGGGATTCTTCACTAGAGCAGCAAACGACTTGTTGTTTCATGAAGTATCCCTTTTGCCCTTGCCCTTCTTAAACTAGTGGTTTTACTAACCATCAACAATTGACGTTCCTTCTTGATTTCTACTTTCGCAGTGTCAAACATCGCGAATAGCTCAAGGATAATCATAACTATCCCTGATATGTCATAGTTCATCACGAAGCTCTACTAGCTTGGTGGCAGTGACTATGGAGAACCATCACTATCTCATCTGGGAGATTAACTCCCACTCGATTCAAGCGATTGTGGTACTCAGACAATCTGAGCACATGCTCAATGATTGAGCTTTTCTCCCTTAGTTTGCAGGCTTAAGAAACTTGTCAGAGGTCTCATACCTCTTGACGTGGGCACTAGTCTGAAATCCCAATTTCAGTCTTCGGAACATCTCATATGTTCTGCGACGTTTCAAAAACGTCTCTGGTGCCACAATTCTAAACCGTTAGCATTACGCACTGAACTATCACGTAGTCATCAAAAACCGTGTATGTCAGACGTTTCGTAACATCTACAGACGACGCTGAGGTTCAGCACACAGAGCGGTGCATTAAGGACATAAGACTTCTATGCAGCAATGAGGACAATCCTCAGTTTACGGACCCAGTCCGCATAATTGCTACTACCAACTTTCAACTAAATTTTCTCTAGGAACGTATCTTAAACAGTAGAACTAGAGCGTATGACATAATTTGCAAAGACCTTTTGACTATGTTCATGATAATGAAGTTCATCTGATTATTTAATGAACTCCCACTCAGATACACATCCCTCTATTCATCTAAGTGATACATGATCCGAGTCAAACTAGGCCGTGTCCGATCATCACGTGAGACGGACTAGTCATCATCGGTGAACATCTCCATGTTGATCGTATCTACTATACGACTCATGTTCGACCTTTCGGTCTCTTGTGTTCCGAGGCCATGTCTGTACATGCTAGGCTCGTCAAGTCAACCTAAGTGTTTCGCATGTGTTCCGAGGCCATGTCTGTACATGCTAGGCTCGTCAACACCCGTTGTATTCGAACGTTAGAATCTATCACACCCGATCATCACGTGGTGCTTCGAAACAACGAACCTTCGCAACGGTGCACAGTTAGGGGGAACACTTCTCTTGAAATTTTAGTGAGGGATCATCTTACTTACTACCATCGTTCTAAGCAAATAAGATGCATAACATGATAAACATCACATGCAATCAAATAGTGACATGATATGGCCAATATCATTTTGCTCCTTTGATCTCCATCTTCGGGGCACCATGATCATCTTTGTCACCAGCATGACACCATGATCTCCATCATCATGATCTCCATCATTGTGTCTTCATGAAGTTGTCACGCCAACGATTACTTCTACTTCTATGGCTAACGTGCTTAGCAATAAAGTAAAGTAATTTACATGGCGTTATTCAATGACACGCAGGTCATACAAAAAATAAAGACAACTCCTATGGCTCCTGCCGGTTGTCATACTCATCGACATGCAAGTCGTGATTCCTATTACAAGAATATGATCAATCTCATACATCACATATATCATTCATCACATCTTCTGGCCATATCACATCACATAGCACATGCTGCAAAACCAAGTTAGACGTCCTCTAATTGTTGTTGCAAGTTTTTACGTGGCTTGTATAGGTTTCTAGCAAGAACGTTTCTTACCTACGTAAAACCACAACGTGATATGCCAATTTCTATTTACCCTTCATAAGGACCCTTTTCATCGAATCCGTTCCGACTAAAGTGGGAGAGACAGACACCCGCTAGCCACCTTATGCAACTAGTGCATGTCAGTCGGTGGAACCTGTCTCACGTAAGCGTACGTGTAAGGTCGGTCCGGGCCGCTTCATCCCACAATGCCGCCGAAACAAGATAAGACTAGTAGCGGCAAGAAGAATTGGCAACATCTACGCCCACAACTACTTTGTGTTCTACTCGTGCATAGAAACTACGCATAGACCTAGCTCATGATGCCACTGTTGGGGAACGTAGCAGAAATTCAAAATTTTCTACGCATCACCAAGATCAATCTATGGAGTTTACTAGCAACGAGAGGGAAGGAGTGCATCTACATACCCTTGTAGATCGCGAGCGGAAGCGTTCAAGAGAACGGGGTTGATGGAGTCGTACTCGTCGTGATGCAAATCACCGATGATCCTAGCGCCGAACGGACGGCACCTCCGCGTTCAACACACGTACGGAGCAGCGACGTCTCCTCCTTCTTGAACCAGCAAGGGGGGAGGAGAGGTTGATGGAGATCCAGCAGCACGACGGCGTGGTGCTGGAAGTAGCGGGATTCCAACAGGGCTTCGCCAAGCGCTGCGGGAGGAGGGAGATGTGTCACGGAAGGGAGAGGGAGGCGCCAGAGCTTGGATTGCTGCTGCCCTCCCTCCCCCCACTATATATAGGGCCAAGGGAGAGGGGGGGCGCAGCCTTGTCCCTTCCTCCAAGGAAGGGTGCGGCCAGGGAGGAGTCCTTCCTCCCCAAGGCACCTCGGCGGTGCCTTCCCCCTTTAGGACTCTCCGTTTACCTTATCTCTTGGCGCATGGGCCTCTTGGGGCTGGTTCCCTTGGCCCATATAGGCCAAGGCGCACCCCCCACAGCCCATGTGTCCCCCCCGGGGCTGGTGGACCCCCGGACCCCTTTCGGCACTCCCGGTACAATACCGATAAAGTGCGAAACTTTTCCGGCGACCAAAATAAGACTTCCCATATATAAATCTTTACATCTGGACCATTCCGGAACTCCTCGTGACGTCCGGGATCTCATCCGGGACTCCGAACAACTTTCGGGTTACCGCATACTAATATCTCTACAACCCTAGCGTCACCGAACCTTAAGTGTGTAGACCCTATGGGTTCGGGAGACATGCAGACATGACCGAGACGTTCTCCGGTCAATAACCAACAGCGGGATCTGGATACCCATGTTGGCTCCCACATGTTCCACGATGATCTCATCGGATGAACCACGATGTCGAGGATTCAATCAATCCCGTATACAATTCCCTTTGTCTATCGGTATGGTACTTGCCCGAGATTCGATCGTCGGTATCCCTATACCTTGTTCAATCTCGTTACCGGCAAGTCTCTTTACTCGTTCCGTAACACATCATCCCATGATCAACTCCTTGGTCACATTGTGCACATTATGATGATGTCCTACCGAGTGGGCCCAGAGATACCTCTCCGTTTACACGGAGTGACAAATCCCAGTCTCGATTCGTGCCAACCCAACAGACACTTTCGGAGATACCTGTAGTGCACCTTTATAGCCACCCAGTTACGTTGTGACGTTTGGTACACCCAAAGCATTCCTACGGTATCCGGGAGTTGCACAATCTCATGGTCTAAGGAACTGATACTTGACATTAGAAAAGCTCTGAGCAAACGAACTACACGATCTTGTGCTAGGCTTAGGATTGGGTCTTGTCCATCACATCATTCTCCTAATGATGTGATCCCGTTATCAACGACATCCAATGTCCATGGTCAGGAAACCGTAACCATCTATTGATCAATGAGCTAGTCAACTAGAGGCTTACTAGGGACATGGTGTTGTCTATGTATCCACACATGTATCTGAGTTTCCTATCAATACAATTCTAGCATGGATAATAAACGATTATCGTGAACAAGGAAATATAATAATAACCAATTTATTATTGCCTCTAGGGCATATTTCCAACAAGCAGCGCTGTCACCGAAGTGTTGGTCATCAGCCACGTCGCCAACTCGGGCGAGAACGCCCACGACGCCCTGCAAGCGGCGATGCACGACCTCTCCGTCCCCATCCCGGCCGACGCCGACGCCGAGACCCTGGAGGCACGCCGCCTCGCCCTCATCACGGAAGGCCAGAAGATAGCCTCCATGAGACGTCTCACCGAGGCCCACCAGCGCGAAGTCGACCGCGCCGCCTTCGGTACGCCGCCGCCTAGCGGCCCGAGCCGAGCCGGCTTCGTCCAGAAGCGCGGCGCGGCTATCGCTGGCATGCTGGGGGCAGATCGCCCCGTCTACGCCACCCCGCTCGAGAATCTGCGAGCCGCTCAGGCGGCTGCAGAAGAGCTCAATGGGCTGGGAGCCGATGAGCTCCCTTACATGACAAGACGGATCCAGCAGCTGATCGACGCGGCTGCGGAACGACACGAAGCCGGCGCCCGTGCTGATAGTCATCCCCCGCGTCGGGAGCACGCTGCGACGTCCCGCTCGCCGACTGCGAGCGGCGCCCGCCAGAAGAAAGACAAGGAGCCGGCTGCCAGCCGCAGCCGGACTCGCATCACCATCGAGCGCGACGCGGAAGGCCGCCCTCGAGCGGTGGTACGCCAAGGAGATTTGCCTCCTCCCCCGCCTCGAAGAGAAAGATGTCTCACCCCGCCGCCTATCACGCACCCGACTCTCGGCGACCGACTCGGCCGCCGAGAAGGAGTCGGCGAGAACGACGCCCGCCACTGGATCGACCGCCTTGCTCGATCCTTGGCGTTAGAAGAAGAAGACGATATCGGCCCGCCATGCTTTGGCCCCCGCATCCGTGACGAGCCCTTCCCCAGAGGGTTCTCGCTCCCCAGAGACACGCCCAAGTACAACGGCTCAGTGAAGCCGGAAGATTGGCTCATCGACTACTCCACGGCTGTCAGCATAGCCAACGGCAATCGGCACGTCGCCGTGAAGTACGTCCCCCTCATGCTGCAAGGCACGGCACGCACATGGCTCAACAGCCTCAAGCCCTACAGCATCAACAGTTGGTTGTACTTCATGGAAGTCTTCGTCCGCAACTTCACCAGCACCTACAAGCGGCCTCCCAAGCCTCGCCAGCTCTCCCTCTGCGTCCAAGGGCCCAACGAGTCGACCCGCGACTACCTCACGCGGTGGGCCGAGCTCCGCAACTCCTGCGAGGGGGTGCACGAGGTCCAAGCCATGCCGAGAGGGCACCCTCCTCAAGCACCGACTCCTCTGCGATGAGCCGGCTACCCTTGACGAGTTGTTAGTCATCGCGAACAAGTACGCCACGGCCGACTCCTCGATGAAGACCGAGCTTCGAGTAGATGCCTCGGGGAAGGTGGTTGCTCCGGCTCCCAAGACGCCGGCTGGCGACCCCAATCGGCGCCCCTACCAGAATGATCACAAGCACAAGGCCCCCATGCCGACTTCCACCAGTCGGCAGGTGGCCACAGTTGAAGATGAGCAGCCCGAAGAGCGGCCCGCTCCCAAGAAGAAGGGTGGCAGGCCGGCTTGGCAGCCGGCTTTCTCTTACGAACAGACTCTGGATGCCCCCTGCAAGAGCGGCGCGAAACCGTCCAACCACACAACACGAAAATGCCATTGGCTCACCCGCATCTCCAAGGGCGAAGGGTTGTTGCCGCCTCCACCTCCCGGCCCGCCGCCTCCAGCCCCTCAGCAGCCGGCGGCTCGGCCGGCAGTCGGAGCCATCCAAGACGAATTCCCTGAAGAGCACGCCGCCTACGTCGTCTTCACCAGTCAAGCCGACGACAAGCGCAGTCGGCGCCGACAGCATCAAGAAGTTAATGCAGTCGCCTCTAGCGCCCCCGAGTTCATGCACTGGTCGGAAAAGCCAATCAGCTGGAGCCATGCCGACCACCCAGAGGTGATGCCGTCCCCTGGCTCCTATCCAATGGTCTTGGATGTCACCCTCGCGACGGAGAGGCGAGCTGCCCGATTCTCCCGCGTCCTGATAGATGACGGAAGCAGTATCAATATACTGTACCGCGATACCATGGAGAAGCTGAACATCAAGGCGAAGCAGCTTATGCCAAGCCGAAACGTGTTCCATGGTATCGTCCCCGGCTTGTCTTGCTCCCCAATCGGCAAGATTAAAATGGATGTTCTCTTCGGAGACAAAGATCATTTTTGCCGAGAAGCAATCTGGTTCGAAGTAGTGGATCTGGAGAGCCCCTACCATGCTTTGCTTGGCCGACCTGCTCTGGCCAAGTTTATGGTTGTGCCCCACTACGCCTACCTGAAGATGAAGATGCCGAGCTCAAAGGGGATCGTCACGGTAGCCGGCGATTACAAGAAGTCCATCGAGTGTGCCATGGCCAATAGCCGGCTGGCCGAGTCCCTCGTGGTGGCAGAAGAGAAGAAGATGCTGGAGCGGGTTGTGGCCATGGCCGGCAAGCAGCCAGCCCTGTCCCCCAACCCCAAAGATTGTCATGCGCAGGGCTCCTTCCAGCCTGCCAAAGAGACGAAGAAGATACCTCTGGACCCGGAGAACCCGGAGAGGTTCGCCGTCATTGGGGCGAACTTGGACAGTAAATAGGAAGGCGAGCTCGTCGACTTCCTCCGTGAGAATCGAGACATTTTTGCATGGTCCCCAAAGGACATGCCGGGTGTCCCGAAGGATTTCGCCGAGCACAAATTACATGTCCGCGCCGACGCGAAGCCAGTCAAGCAACCCCTCCGCCGACTGTCAGAAGAGAAGCGAAGAATCGTGGGAGAAGAGATAGCCCGGCTCCTTGCCGCTGGCTTTATCATGGAAGTGTTTTTCCAGAGTGGCTTGCCAACCCAGTTCTGGTTCTGAAGAAGAATAACAAGTGGCGTATGTGTATAGACTACACCAGCCTGAACAAGGCCTGCCCAAAGGATCCGTTTGCTCTGCCACGGATTGACCAAGTGATAGACTCCACAGCCGGATGCGAGCTGTTGAGTTTTTTGGACGCCTACTCAGGGTACCATCAGATCAAGTTGGACCCAGCAGACCGCCTAAAGACTGCCTTCATCACAACATTTGGAGCTTTCTGCTACCTGACTATGACGTTCGGCTTGAGGAATGCCGGCGCCACTTTTCAGCGTTGCATGCAGAAATGCCTCTTGAAACAACTCGGCAGAAATGCCCACGTCTATGTAGACGACATTGTGGTGAAGACAGAGAAGCGCGGTACCTGTTGGGGAACGTAGTAATTTCAAAAAAATTCTTACGCACACGCAAGATCATGGTGATGCATAGCAACGAGAGGGGAGAGTGTTGTCCACGTACCCTCGTAGACCGACAGCGGAAGTGTTATCACAACGCGGTTGATGTAGTCGTACGTCTTCACGATCCGACCGATCAAGTACCGAATGTATGGCACCTCCGAGTTCTACACACGTTCAGCTCGATGACGTCCCTCGAACTCCGATCTAGCCGAGTGTTGAGGGAGAGTTTCGTCAGCACGACGGCGTGGTGACGATGATGATGTTCCACCGGCGCAGGGCTTCGCCTAAGCTCCGCAACGGTATTATCGAGGTGTAATATGGTGGAGGGGGCACCGCACACGGCTAAGAGATCTCAAGGATCAATTGTTGTGTCTCTGGGGTGCCCCCCTGCCCCCGTATATAAAGGAGCAAGGGAGGAGGAGGCCGGTCCTAGGAGGGGGCGCACCAAGTGTGGAGTCCTACTAGGACTCCCTAGTCCTAGTAGGATTCCACCTCCCATATGGAATAGGAAAAGAGGAAGGGAAAAAGAGAAGGAAGGAAGGGGGCGCCCCCCTTCCCTAGTCCAATTCGGACCAGACCAAGGGGAGGGGTGCGGCCACCCTTGAGGCCCTTTTTCTTCTTTCCCGTATGGCCCAATAAGGCCCAATACGTATTCCCGTAACTCTCCGGTACTCCGAAAAATACCCGAATCACTCGGAACCTTTCCGAAGTCCGAATATAGTCGTCCAATATATCGATCTTTACGTCTCGACCATTTCGAGACTCCTCATCATGTCCCCGATCTCATCCGGGACTCCGAACTCCTTCAGTACATCAACATACATAAACTCATAATAAAACTGTCATCGTAACTTTAAGCGTGCGGACCCTACGGGTTCGAGAACTATGTAGACATGACCGAGACACGTCTCCGGTCAATAACCAATAGCGGGACCTGGATGCCCATATTAGCTCCCACATATTCTACGAAGATCTTTATCGGTCAGACCGCATAACAACATACGTTGTTCCCTTTGTCATCAGTATGTTACTTGCCCGAGATTCGATCGTCGGTATCTCGATACCTAGTTCAATCTCGTTACCGGCAAGTCTCTTTAATCGTTCCGTAACACATCATCCCGCAACTAACTTATTAGTCACAATGCTTGCAAGGCTTATAGTGATGTGCATTACCGAGTGGGCCCAGAGATACCTCTCTGACAATCGGAGTGACAAATCCTAATCTCGAAATACGCCAACCCAACAAGTACCTTTGAAGACACCTGTAGAGCACCTTTATAATCACCCATTTACGTTGTGACGTTTGGTAGCACACAAAGTGTTCCTCCGGTAAACGGGAGTTGCATAATCTCATAGTCAGAGGAACATGTTTAAGTCATGAAGAAAGCAATAGCAACATACTAAACGATCGGGTGCTAAGCTAACGGAATGGGTCAAGTCAATCACGTCATTCTCCTAATGAGGTGATCTCATTAATCAAATGACAACTGATGTCTATGGCTAGGAAACATAACCATCTTTGATTAACGAGCTAGTCAAGTAGAGGCATACTAGTGACACTCTGTTTGTCTATGTATTCACACATGTATTATGTTTCCGGTTAATACAATTCTAGCATGAATAATAAACATTTATCATGATATAAGGAAATAAATAATAACTTTATTATTGCCTCTAGGGCATATTTCCTTCAGTCTCCCACTTGCACTAGAGTCAATAATCTAGTTCACATCGCCATGTGATTTAACATGAATAGTTCACATCACCATGTGATTAACACCCATGGTTCACATCGTCATGTGACCATCACCCAAAGGGTTTACTAGAGTCAGTAATCTAGTTCACATCGCTATGTGATTAACACCCAAAGAGTACTAAGGTGTGATCATGTTTTGCTTGTGAGATAATTTTAGTCAACGGGTCTGTCACATTCAGATCCGTAAGTATTTTGCAAATTTCTATGTCTACAATGCTCTGCATGGAGCTACTCTAGCTAATTGCTCCCACTTTCAATATGTATCTACACCGAGACTTAGAGTCATCTAGATTAGTGTCAAAACATGCATCGACGTAACCTTTTACGACGAGCCTTTTGTCACTTCCATAATCGAGAAACATATCCTTATTCCAGTAAGGATAATTTTGACCGCTGTCCAGTGATCTACTCCTAGATCACTATTGTACTCCCTTGCCAAAATCAGTGTAGGGTATACAATAGATCTGGTACACAGCATGGCATACTTTATAGAACCTATGGCCAAGGCATAGGGAATGACTTTCATTCTCTTTCTATCTTTTGCCGTGGTCGGGCTTTGAGTCTTTACTCAATTTCACACCTTGTAACACAGGCAAGAACTCTTTTCTTTGACTGTTCTATTTTGAACTACTTCAAAATCTTGTTAAGGTATGTACTCATTGAAAAACTTATCAAGCGTCTTCATCTATCTCTATAGATCTTGATGCTCAATATGTAAGCAGCTTCACCGAGGTCTATCTTTGAAAAACTCCTTTCAAACACTCCTTTATCCTTTGCAGAATAATTCTACATTATTTCCGATCAACAATATGTCATTCACATATACTTATCAGAAATGCTGTAGTGCTCCCACTCACTTTCTTGTAAATACAGGCTTCACCGCAAGTCTGTATACAACTATATGCTTTGATCAACTTATCAAAGCGTATATTCCAACTCCGAGATGCTTGCACCAGTCCATTGATGGATCGCTGGAGCTTGCATATTTTGTTAGCACCTTTAGGATTGACAAAACCTTCTGGTTGTATCATATACAACTCTTCTTTAATAAATCCATCAAGGAATGCAGTTTTGTTTATCCCTTTGCCAGATTTCATAAAATGCGGCAATTGCTAACATGATTCAGACAGACTTAAGCATAGATACGAGTGAGAAACTCTCATCGTAGTCAACATCTTGAACTTGTCGAAAACCTTTTTGCGACAATTCTAGCTTTGTAGATAGTGATACTACTATCAGCGTCCGTCTTCCTCTTGACAATCCATTTATTCTCAATTGCTTGCCGATCATCGGGCAAGTCAACCAAAGTCCACACTTTGTTCTCATACATGGATCTCATCTCAGATTTCATGGCCTCAAGCCATTTTGCGGAATCTGGGCTCACCATCGCTTCTTCATAGTTCGTAGGTTTGTCATGGTCTAGTAAATAACCTCCAGAACAGGATTACCGTACCACTCTGGTGCGGATCTTACTCTGGTTTACCTACGAGGTTTGGTAGTAACTTGATCTGAAGTTACATGATCATCATCATTAACTTCCTCACTAATTGGTGTAGAAGTCACAGGAACAGATTTCTGTGATCCAATAAGGGAGCAGGTACAGTTACCTCATCAAGTTCTACTTTCCTCCCACTCACATCTTTCGAGAGAAACTCCTTCTCTAGAAAGGATCCATACTTAGCAACGAATGTCTTGCCTTCAGATCTGTGATAGAAGGTGTACCCAACTGTCTCCTTTGGGTATCCTATGAAGACACATTTCTCCGATTTGGGTTTGAGCTTATCAGGATGAATTTTTTTCACATAAGCATCGCAACCCCAAAATTTTAAGAAACGACAACTTTGGTTTCTTGCCAAACCACAGTTCATAAGGCGTCGTCTCAACGGATTTTGATGGTGCCCTATTTAACGTGAATGTAGCTGTCTCTAATGCATAACCCAAAACGATAGTGGTAAATTGGTAAGAGACATCATAGGTTGCACTATATCCAATAAAGTACGGTTATGACGTTCGGACACACCATTACACTGTGGTGTTCCAGGTGGCGTGAGTAGTGAAACTATTTCACATTGTTTTAACTGAAGGCCAAACTCGTAACTCAAATATTTTACCTCTGCGATCATATCGTAGAAACTTTTATTTTCTTGTTACGATGATTCTCCACTTCACTCTGAAATTCTTTGAACTTTTCAAATGTTTCAGACTTTGTGTTTCATCAAGTAGATATACCCATATCTGCTCAAATCATCTGTGAAGGTCAGAAAATAATGATACCTGCTACGAGCCTCAATATTCATCGGACCACATACATCTGTATGTATGATTTCCAACAAATCTGTTGCTCTCTCCATAGTTCCGGAGAACGGCGTTTTAGTCATCTTGCCCATGAGGCACGGTTCGCAAGCATCAAGTGATTCATAATCAAGTGATTCCAAAAGCCCATCAGTATGGAGTTTCTTCATGCGCTTTACACCAATATGACCTAAACGGCAGTACCACAAATAAGTTGCACTATCATTATTAACTTTGCATCTTTTGGCTTCAATATTATGAATATGTGTATCACTACGATCGAGATCCAACAAACCATTTTCGTTGGTGTGGATGACCATAAAGGTTTTATTCATGTAAACAGAACAACAATTGTTCTCTAACTTAAATGAATAACCGTATTGCAATAAACATGATCAGATCATATTCATGCTCAACGCAAACACCAAATAACACTTATTTAGTTTCAACACTAATCCCGAAAGTACAGGGAGTGTGCGATGATGATCATATCAATCTTGGAACTACTTCCAACACACATCGTCACCTCGCCTTTTACTAGTCTCTGTTTATTCTGCAACTCCCGTTTTCGAGTTACTACTCTTTAGCAACTGAACCAGTATCAATTACCGAGGGGTTGCTATAAACACTAGTAAAGTACACATCAATAATCTGTATATCAAATATACCTTTGTTCACTTTTACTAGTCTCTGTTTATTCTGCAACTCCCGTTTCGAGTTACTACTCTTAGCAACTGAACCAGTATCAATTACCGAGGGATTGCTATAAACACTAGTAAAGTACACATCAATAATCTGTATATCAAATATACCTTTGTTCACTTTGCCATCCTTCTTATCCACCAAATAGTTGGGATAGTTCCGCTTCCAGTGACCAGTCCCTTTGCAGTAGAAGCACTTAGTCTCAGGCTTAGGACCAGACTTAGGCTTCTTCACTTGAGCAGCAACTTGCTTGCCGTTCTTTTGAAGTTCCCCTTTTTCCCTTTGCCCTTTTCTTGAAACTAGCGGTCTCGTCAACCATCAACACTTGAAGTGGTCACGTCAACCATCAACACTTGATGTTTTTCTTGATTTCTACCTTCGTCGATTTCAGCATCACGAAGAGCTCGGGAATTAATTTCGTCATCCCTTGCATACCATAGTTCATCACGAAGTTCTACTAACTTGGTGATGGTGACTAGAGAATTCTGTCAATCACTATTTTATCTGGAAGATAAACTCCCACTTGATTCAAGCGATTGTAGTACCCAGACAATCTGAGCACATGCTCACTAGTTGAGCGATTCTCCTCCATCTTTTTGCTATAGAACTTGTTGGAGATTTCATATCTCTCAACTCGGGTATTTGCTTGAAATATTAACTTCAACTCCTGGAACATCTCATATGGTCCATGACGTTCAAAACGTCTTTGAAGTCCCGATTCTAAGCCGTTAAGCATGGTGCACTAAACTATCAAGTAGTCATCATATTGAGCTAGCCAAACGTTCATAACGTCTGCATCTGCTCCTGCAATAGGCCTGTCACCTAGCGGTGCATCAAGGACATAATTTTTCTGTGCAGCAATGAGGATAATCCTCAGATCACGGATCCAATCCGCATCTTTGCTACTAACATCTTTCAACATAATTTTTCTCTAGGAACAAAAAATAAACACAGGGAAGCAACAACGCGAGCTATTGATCTACAAAATAATTTGCAAAATACTATCAGGACTAAGTTCATGATAAATTTAAGTTCAATTAATCATATTACTTAAGAACTCCCACTTAGATAGACATCTCTCTAATCATCTAAGTGATTACGTGATCCAAAGCAACTAAACCATGTCCGATTAACACGTGAGATGGAGTAGTTTCAATGGTGAACATCAATATGTTGATCATATCTACTATATGATTCACGCTCGACCTTTCGGTCTCTGTGTTCCGAGGCCATATCTGTATATGCTAGGCTCGTCAAGTTTAACCTGAGTATTCCGCGTGTGCAACTGTTTTGCACCCGTTGTATTTGAACGTAGAGCCTATCACACCCGATTAACACGTGGTGTCTCAGCACGAAGAACTTTTGCAACGGTGCATACTCAGGGAGAACACTTTTATCTTGAAATTTTAGGGAGAGATCATCTTATAATGCTACCGTCAATCAAAGCAAGATAAGATGCATAAAGGATTAACATCACATGCAATCAATATAAGTGATATGATATGGCCATCATCATCTTGTGCTTGTGATCTCCATCTCCGAAGCACCGTGCTTGTGATCTCCATCTCCGAAGCACCGTCATGATCACCATCGTCACCGGCGCGACACCTTGATCTCCATCGTAGCATCGTTGTCGTCTCGCCAACTTATTGCTTTTATGACTATCGTTACCGCTTAGTGATAAAGTAAAACTATTACATGGCGATTGCATCTCATACAATAAAGCGACAACCATATGGCTCCTGCCAGTTGCCGATAACTTGGTTACAAAACATGATCATCTCATACAACACATTATATCACATCATGTCTTGACCATATCACATCACAACATGCCCTGCAAAAACAAGTTAGACGCCCTCTACTTTGTTGTTGCAAGTTTTACGTGGCTGCTACGGGCTTAGCAAGAACCGTTCTTACCTACGCATGAAAACCACAACGATAGTTTGTCAAGTTGGTGCTGTTTTAACCTTCGCAAGGACCGGGCGTAGCCACACTCGGTTCAACTAAAGTGAGAGAGACAGACACCCGCCAGTCACCTTTAAGCAACGAGTGCTCCGAACGGTGAAACCAGTCTCGCGTAAGCGTACGCGTAATGTCAGTCCAGGCCGCTTCATCTCACAATACCGCTGAACCAAAGTATGACATGCTGGTAAGCAGTATGACTTATATCGCCCACAACTCACTTGTGTTCTACTCGTGCATAGCATCAACGCATAAAACCAGACTCGGATGCCACTGTTGGGGAACGTAGTAATTTCAAAAAATTTCCTACGCACACGCAAGATCATGGTGATGCATAGCAACGAGAGGGGAGAGTGTTGTCCACGTACCCTCGTAGACCAGCAGCGGAAGCGTTATCACAACGCGGTTGATGTAGTCGTACGTCTTCACGATCCGACCGATCAAGTACCGAACGTACGGCACCTCCGAGTTCTACACACGTTCAGCTCGATGACGTCCCTCGAACTCCGATCCAGCCGAGTGTTGAGGAAGAGTTTCGTCAGCACGACGGCGTGGTGACGATGATGATGTTTCACCGGCGCAGGGCTTCGCCTAAGCTCCGCAACGGTATTATCGAGGTGTAATATGGTGGAGGGGGACACCGCACACGGCTAAGAGATCTCAAGGATCAATTGTTGTGTCTCTGGGGTGCCCCCCTGCCCCCGTATATAAAGGAGCAAGGGAGGAGGAGGCCGGCCCTAGGAGGGGGCGCACCAAGTGTGGAGTCCTACTAGGACTCCCTAGTCCTAGTAGGATTCCACCTCCCATATGGAATAGGAAAAGAGGAAGGGAACAAGAGAAGGAAGGAAGGGGGCGCCCCCCTTCCCTAGTCCAATTCGGACCAGACCAAGGGGAGGGGTGCGGCCACCCTTGAGGCCCTTTTTCTTCTTTCCCGTATGGCCCAATAAGGCCCAATACGTATTCCCGTAACTCTCCGGTACTCCGAAAAATACCCGAATCACTCGGAACCTTTCCGAAGTCCGAATATAGTCGTCCAATATATCGATCTTTATGTCTCGACCATTTCGAGACTCCTCGTCATGTCCCTGATCTCATCCGGGACTCCGAACTCCTTCAGTACATCAACATACATAAACTCATAATAAAACTGTCATCGTAACTTTAAGCGTGCGGACCCTACGGGTTCAAGAACTATGTAGACATGACCGAGACACGTATCCGGTCAATAACCAATAGCGGGACCTGGATGCCCATATTGGCTCCCACATATTCTACAAAGATCTTTATCGGTCAGACCGCATAACAACATACGTTGTTCCCTTTGTCATCAGTATGTTACTTGCCCGAGATTCGATCGTCGGTATCTCGATACCTAGTTCAATCTCGTTACCGGCAAGTCTCTTTACTCGTTCCGTAACACATCATCCCGCAACTAACTTATTAGTCACAATGCTTGCAAGGCTTATAGTGATGTGCATTACCGAGTGGGCCCAGAGATACCTCTCCGACAATCGGAGTGACAAATCCTAATCTCGAAATACGCCAACCCAACAAGTACCTTTGGAGACACCTGTAGAGCACCTTTATAATCACCCATTTACGTTGTGACGTTTGGTAGCACACAAAGTGTTCCTCCGGTAAACGGGAGTTGCATAATCTCATAGTCAGAGGAACATGTATAAGTCATGAAGAAAGCAATAGCAACATACTAAACGATCGGGTGCTAAGCTAAAGGAATGGGTCAAGTCAATCACGTCATTCTCCTAATGAGGTGATCTCGTTAATCAAATGACAACTTATGTCTATGGCTAGGAAACATAACCATCTTTGATTAACGAGCTAGTCAAGTAGAGGCATACTAGTGACACTCTGCTTGTCTATGTATTCACACATGTATTATGTTTCCGGTTAATACAATTCTAGCATGAATAATAAACATTTATCATGATATAAGGAAATAAATAATAACTTTATTATTGCCTCTAGGGCATATTTCCTTCAGTACCCTGCTGGAAGATCTCAAAGAAACATTCGCCAACTTGCACCGATTCCAAATCAAGCTCAACCCCGAGAAGTGCGTGTTCGGAGTACCAGCCGGCCAGCTGCTAGGCTTCCTGGTCTCCGAACGCAGCATCGAGTGCAACCCCGTCAAGATCAAGGCCATCGAGAGGATGGAGATTCCCACCAAACTACGAGATGTGCAGAAGTTCACCGGCTGCTTGGCCTCCTGAATCGCTTTATCAGCCGACTAGGAGAGAAGGCTCTCCCCTTGTACCGACTCATGAAGAACTCCACTCACTTCGAGTGGAATGACCAAGCCAACCAAGCCTTCCATGAGTTGAAGAAGATGCTGACCACTCCGCCTGTCCTGGCGGCGCCGACTGAGAAGGAGCCCATGCTCCTCTAGCCGAGTAGTCAGTACTGTTGTTGTGGTCCAGCGCCCGGAAGAAGGCCGAGCCCAGCTAGTCCAGAGGCCGGTGTACTACCTAAGCGAAGTGCTATCCAGCTCAAAGCAGAACTACCCGCACTACCAGAAGATGTGCTATGGGGTATACTTCGCCGCCAAGAAACTGAAGCCCTACTTCCAAGAGCACCCCATCACGGTCGTGTGCACCGCCCCGCTCGCCGAGATCATAGGCAGCCGGGATGCATCCGGCCGGGTGGCTAAATGCCCATTGCACTGGCGCCCTACACGATCTTCTACCAACCCCGCACCGCCATCAAGTCCCAAGCGTTGGCCGACTTCCTCGTCGACTGGGCCGAGACCCAGTACCTACCGCCGGCTCCCGACTCTACCCATTGGCGGATGCACTTTGACGGGTCCAAGATGCGCACCGGCTTGGGAGCCGGCATCGTCCTCACCTCTCCCAAAGGCGACAAGCTCAAGTACACGTTGCAGATCCACTTCGCCGCCTCCAACAACGTGGCCGAGTACGAGGCGCTCGTACATGGGCTCCGGCTAGCCAAAGAGCTCGGCATACGCCGGATCCTGTGTTACGGCGACTCAGACTTGGTGGTCCAGCAGTCGTCTGGCGACTGGGACGCCAAGGACGCGAACATGGCGAGCTATCGATTCCTCGTCCAGCAGATCAGCGGATACTTCGAAGGGTGCGAGTTCCTTCACGTGCCAAGGGCCGACAACGACCAAGCAGATGCCCTAGCACGGATCGGCTCCACCCGACAAGCCATACCGACTGGCGTCTCCCTCCAGCGCCTCCTCAAGCCGTCCATCAAGCCGTCTCCAGAGTCGGACTCTATCTTCGTACCGCCTGCGCCAGATGCAGCCGGATCCGACTGGAGGAACCCCGCAGGCGGCACGGGGACTTCGACAATTGGCCCGGGGACTGCCGTAGTCGCACCCGGCCCGGGGACTTCAGAACCCGGCCCGGGAACTGCAGCAGTCAGCCCGGGGACTGCAACGACACAAGAAGCGGTGGCCGACTCCAATTCCACGCCACCCAACCCACCCACCCGAGTCATGTTGGCTATACTAACAGAAGAAGAAGTCACAGCTCCATCATGGGCCCAGCCCATTCTCAAGTTCCTAGTCAGCAGAGAGCTGCCGGCTGATGAGATCTCAGCAAGACTAGTGCAACGACGAGCCGCAGCATATGCAATAATCAACAGAGAGCTTGTGAAGCGCAGCGTCACTGGAGTCTTCCAGCGTTGTGTCGAGCCAGAAAAAGGAGTGGCAATCCTCAAGGATATCCACCAAGGCGAATGCGGACACCACGCAGCCTCAAGATCACTTGTGGCCAAGGCTTTCCGGCATGGTTTCTTTTGGCCGACTGCCTTGGAAGATGCTAAAGAGATAGTCAAGAGCTGCAGAGGATGCCAAGTTTTTAGTTCCAAGCAACACCTGCCGGCTTCTGCACTCAAGACCATTCCCCTCACCTGGCCTTTTGCCGTCTAGGGACTGGACATGGTGGGTCCTTTCAAGACAGCCCGCGGCGGCTTGACGCACCTACTTGTCGCTGTGGACAAATTCACAAAGTGGATCGAAGCAAAGCTGATCAAGAAGCTGAACGGGCCGACTGCCGTGACATTCATCACTGACATCACTACTCGGTACGGGGTGCCGCACAGCATCATCACCGACAACGGCACGAACTTCGCCAAAGGAGCACTGGCACGTTTCTGCGCGACGCAGGGCATCCGACTGGACTTAGCGTCCGTTGCCCACCCGCAGTCAAACGGCCAGGTCGAGCGAGCAAATGGACTCATCCTCTCCGGCATCAAGCCCCGACTGGTTGTACCACTGGAACGATCGGCCGGCTGCTGGCTCGATGAGCTGCCGGCTGTCCTCTGGAGTCTGCGCACTACACCCAACAAGTCAACCGGCTTTACTCCATTCTTCCTTGTATATGGTGCCGAGGCTATCATCCCAACAGACATCGAGTTCGACTCGCCTCGGATCACCATGTACACGGAGGCGGAGGCCAAGGAAGCAAGAGAAGACGGCGTCGACCTACTGGAAGAAGGCCGGCTGTTAGCACTCAGCCGGTCCGCCATCTACCAGCAAGGCCTGCGCCGCTACCACAACCGCAAGGTCAAGCCAAGATCCTTCCAAGAGGGCGACCTTGTGCTCCGGCTGATCCAGCGAACAGCCGGCCAGCACAAGCTCTCGGCCCCTTGGGAAGGCCCCTTCGTCATCAGCAAGGCACTAGGCAACGACTCCTACTACCTGATCGACGCGCAAAAACCAAGAGCACGCAAGAGAGACGACTCCGGCAAGGAGTCGGGGCGACCATGGAACGCAAACCTCCTGAGAAGGTTTTACAGTTGAAAGCAGTATGTATCACGCTACCCTTTTGTATTAAGTACGAACCAACAGGCCCCCCGAACAGTACTCGGGGACTGCCTTTATTTATCTATGAATGACAAGTGTCATATCCATGAATGTATTATTACATTTGATTTTCTTGTTGGGCACCGGGTTCGACTAGTCGGCCCGGGGACTGGCCGCCTTGAGCTATATTAAAAGTTCTACCTGAAGTCAGACAAGTAGTGTGCCGGCTCCTGAGTCCTCTCTTGTTGAAAGTCGCAGCTCGAAGAACCGACTGTCCGACTAGCAAGAGGCAAGGCAGAAAGGATGCCCACACGAAAAACGGCTAAGGACCAACGAACTTATATAGCAAAAAGACGGCCTCGAACCACGCTTGCTGGCTGTCAGAACAGCCGGCTGGCCGGCTTCCTAAAACACTTAGCTCTAGTCCAGCAAAGCTAGAGTACTTGCCCCCCCCCCAATTGGCCAAGCACTCCTCCAGCTACAGATTGCAGAGCAACTGTTTGACTGGGGAGGCGGCAACCAAGGGAGGGCGGCAAAGGAAACAGCAGAAGGATGAAAAGCAAAGTACGAGGAAAAGCCAAATGCATGCATAAGTTATATATACATATAAAGCCCCCAACAGGCTGGCAACGGACATAAGTTCGAATACACCCCCAGTGGGTGGAATTGTGCAGACTTAACAGAATATTGTTCCAAAAGTGACAAGACAGGAAAACAAAAGATGGCAGACTAGACTAGGGCGCGGTGCGGGAGCCAGGCTGGTCGGTGGAGACGGCGTCGTTGCCTGGAGGAGTGGCCGCCTAGCGGGTCTCGACTGGGTCACCACGAGTGGCAGGCGACGCACTCGCGCGCGACGTGGTGCTGGAGGCGCGGTCAGGCTGAGGCTGGTCGGCTGCTCCACCAGCCCGCTCGGCGTCTTCACCCTCCTCCTCCTCTTCGCCCTCGTCGCTGGAGTCGATCTCCTCCGCCGAGTCTTCACCGTCTGCCGGGTTCAGCCCGAACCACTCCTCCGGCTGGGCGACACCGTTGTCATCTACCTCAGGGGCGAAGACGCTGGTGTCGGTGTAGTCGGCGATCGCCGAAGCCCGCCGGATGATAGCCGGCCGCGCCGGCTCCAGCTCCGTGTCGGCTTGCTGCCGCCAGGTAGCCAGCTGATCCAGGCTCAGGCCGGGATACCAGGCCTTGACGAACTCCAGCGCCAGCCTGGCGCCGGACCGAGCCGCCGAGGCCTTCCAGGCTTCGAAGCGGCCGACTGCCACCTCCAGCCAGTCGGCAGTCCGACTGGGGGTGCGAGGAACCACTTGGCCGGGCCAGAGGGCGGCCAATACTTGCGCCCCGGCGGGCTGAAGACGGCGGAGCAGTCGGTGAGCCGGCTGGAGACGGGCCTGGATCGCCAAGAGCTGCTCCTCCAGCGAACGGCCAGCGGTTGGCGAAATCTCGAAGCCAGCCTGCCTTCGTGCTTGGCGGCGGGCCTCGATGATCTGGTTGGCGGCGGTAGAATAGCCAGGGAAGTACTCTGTGCAAGAAAGAAAGAGAAAGAAGAGAAAACACCAAGTCAGAAAACGAGCCAAAAGCAGCAGACGGCAAGAAAGGACGAAGAAGTAGGCGGCTTACCGTCAATCAGATCTTCGATCTGACCATAGCCAGTGATCAGAGTTTGCCTTGCTTCAGCCCAGCCAGCCGCCTCCGTCTCGTACTCGGCCTGGAGGGCGGCTTCGCGATCCTGCACCGCCTTCAGAGCCGCCTTGTGACCCTCCTCCTCGTTGGCCAACTTCTTGGCCAGGCGGTCGCGTTCCTGCACCAAGGCGGCGAGCTCGGCATCCTTGGTATGAAGGGCAGTCTGAGACTCTCCCAACTGTGCCCTCAGACCGGCGTTGGCCGCTGCAGAGATGGCAGAAAAAGAAGAAACAATAAGAGGATGTCGTCAAGGAAGATCCGACCCGACTGCTCAGCAGTCGGCCCGAATCTCGGAGACTACACCCAGTGGGTGCGCTGACGCGCCCCCACGTGAGATAAAGAACAAAGCACTTACCCCGGCTCTCAGTAAGGTCGGCGGTCTTCTGGGTCAGCTCCCGAGCCTGGGAGTTGAAGGCGGCCGCACGAAGATTGTGGTAGTCCTGCAAGATAGACAGAAGACCGGAGTAAGAACAAGAATAGCAAAGCCAAATCCACTAAGAAGTTCCAAGCCGCCTGCTCAGCAGCCGACTCGGAACTCGGGGACTACACCCAGTGGGTGCGCTGACGCGCCCCCACGGAAGAAATCAAGATCAAGAAGAAGCAAGATAAAAAGACTAACCCGGATGGCCGCCCGCGTCGAAAGGAACTCGTCGGTATACTGCCTTAGCGACGTAGCCTGGGCCTGGAGTCGGGTCCGGACGTCCTGCGCAGCCACGTTCATCACGGCCGTCCCTCCGCCCGGCGTCCGCCCTGAGGTAGCGCTGGCCGCCTCCACATCCTGGGCCGACGAGCTGGAGCCCGCGGCCGGCTGCAGCTCTGACGCGGCCTTCTGTGGCTCTGACGCAGCCTTCCCCGCGCGCCGGCTCGGCGGCATCCGGACCGCTAGCTCGGTCCTCGCGGCCGGTTCGCCCCCCGCCGACTGCGCAGACGGCAGATCAGGCCGGCCGCCTTGAGCCGCCCCAGTCAGCGGAGTCGGCACCGGCGCCCTCTCCAGGATGACGACGTCGTCACCCCTCTCCAGCCCTGCCTGGTCGCGGCCGGCTCCTTCTGGCGAGGGCCCCGGGGCCCAGGCGCTGCGACGCGCAGTGGGGTGACCAACAAGGCCCCTTCTGCCGCCGCCACAGCCGCAGCCTCCGCTTGGGCCTTGGCAGCGGCATCGGCGCGCGCCTTCGCCGCCTCCTCCTCCTGCGCCGCCTGGGCGGCGGATGCCTTCCGCGCCTCTGCCTCCCGCGCCTCCCGCTCCTCCCGCACCTCCCGCGCGTTCCGCTCCGTCGCCGCCCGAAGGTCGGCACGGGGGTCCACGCAGCGAGTGGTGCTTCCAGATCCCCTCGGCGACTCAACAACGGAGGCGGCAGCCGCCCGCTCGAGCGACAGTAGAGCTCTGATTGTTTGGAGAAAAAGACAAGGATTCAAGAGCCACCAGAGAAAAGAAAAGAGAGTACACAAAAGAGTGTGAACTTACGTCGACACCGTCTGCGGTTGCTTCACCGTCTTGCGGAAGCGAGCCGCCTTCGCGGCCGCCTCCTCCCGCCTGGTCGCCGCCGCCCCGCCCCTGGGCTTCTTCGTCCGACTCCCGAACAAACCTTGTGCGGCGCGACGCTTTTGCCCGCCGCCCCGAGCAGGCGGTACGGTGGAGGAACCCGCGCCGCGGCCAGATGCCGGCTGACGGCGCGGGACGACTTCGGCCTCGTCGTCGTCCAGCCAGTCGTCGAAGGTGACTCCATGCCCGGAGCCGCCTGCTTGGCCACCACCCGGCTCGGTGTTGTCGTCCATAGCGGCCGCCCCCAAGTCAGGGTCCTCCAGATCGTGCTCCGTCTGGTCGGGGACGAATCGGCGCTCCGCGTCCGACCCGCCGGCGGGCCGAAGAAGAGGGCTCTGTCGAAAACAAGCCGACTAAGTTAGAGTCGGCCAAAAGGAACTCGGCGACAAAACTGAGAGAAAGAGAAAGAGACAAGGAGAACATACCGTGGGCGGCGGATTGGCTCGGCTATATGGCTCCTTGCCGAACTGCCACTCTTCGGAAAGTTTGCAGTTCGCGAGGTAGTTCACCATATAGGCCACCTCGTCGTGCGGCATGTCCTTGGTACACATCCGGCTCGGATCGAGCTGGCCGCTCATCTGACAGATCAGATGAGGGCGGCTCTGGAGCGGGAGTACCCGGCGCGTAACGAAGGCGGCCAGCAGGTCGGGCCCCAACAAGCCCTGCGACTGGATCATCACCCGCACTCGGGCGATGGCTGCGTTTCCAGCCGGCATCAGCGTCACGGCCCGGTATGACCACTGGGGCCGCCTGCCCGCAGGTGGGCTGGCTACGTAAGCCGGCAGGTTGATGTAGTCGCCCCGTGGGGCGACGTTCCGCACATAGAAGTACGACTTTTGCCACATCTTCACCGACTGGATCAACGAGATGACGGGGAAAGGGTTATTGGCGGCCACCCTCCGCATCGCGATGAAGGCGCCAGTCTGAGCCGGCACGCCCTGCGAGCGCGTGCCCAGCTTAGACTGGAAGAACTCCCCCCAGAGCTCGAGGGTGGGGAGGACGCCGAGGTAGCCTTCGCACAGGGTGACGAAGGCAGACAACAGCACCACCGCGTTCGGGGTGAGGTGGTGTGGCTGGAGCTGGTAGAACTCGAGCCAAGAGCGGAAAAAGGTGCTCACGGGCAGGCCGATTCCGCGCAAGAAATGCGAGCGGAAGACCACCCGCTCGCCCTCCTGCGGCTCCGGCGTAATCTCCTTCGCCGGCGCGAGACGGACCTCCACCTTGTCCGCGCTGGGCAGCCGCCGCGTCTTGCGAAGGAATTCGACGTGATCCTCGTGGACGTTAGAGCCGTCCCAATCCCCGCTGTACTGCTCCGTGGCGGGAGGCATGGTGAAAACGAGCGCGGCGGGGGAGGAACAAGTGGTGGAAGAGCGCGGCGGCGAGGCGCTGTTGCAAGAAAGGGCAGGAAGAAGAAGATGGTGGAAAGAGGAGGAGCGTGCGAGAGCCTGTCGCTCTCCCCCTCCCCCTACTTATAGCTTCGCCAGGTGAAGCCGGGGAGGCCGGACGTGGGGTGAGACGTGGGATTAACTGCACCCACGCCTCGCGGTTATTGCGCCCTAAAGGCGTGCCGAAACTGCCGCAGGGAGACGTGCGGGCGGTTTCGGGCTGCAGAGAATCCACGCCTGGGCCCGGGCGTGGGCGTGGCGGGCCCCCGCCCTGCGGCGACGTCCCGTCGCGCGCGTGGGCTGGCAGGCTTTTTGGCCAAGAGAGGCCACGTGGTCCACAGGCGGCGAGTGGCCGGCCCGCGGCCCGGTGCACACGCTGGCGAGCTCCCGCCCTCTGACTCCAAATTTTTGGGCCAAGACGGCGCGCCTAACTAAAGCCGGTTCCCAGCTGCTGGCTTGTCAAGATAGGAAGCTGATCGAGCTTCTCGACTCCTACCCAACCTTGAAGCCCAATCAGTTTTGGGGACTACTGTCGGAGTAAATAGCAACGGGTAGCCTAACCGACTGCCCCTGGCTCTTCAGAAAATTATCAGGCCCTTTGGGCCTTCAAGCACTCCAAGCATTGGACCGCCTTCCCTGGGCGGCTACCTCTGAAGCCGACTCACGGAAGGCGACCCAGCCTCAGCAACCTCCCCCCAGGATAACCACGGGGTGGCCGACTCCAGGGAGCCGGCCATAGAGGATGCCGACTTCCCAGAAGCCGGCCATGAAGAACGCCGACTCCAAGAAGCCGGCCAAGACCGCAACCACCAAAGCTACGCCCACATAACGGTGACAAGACGGGGTGTGGCCATAGTGCGGCCCACTACCCCCGAAGCCCGAGGCAGGCATGGCCACAGGACGCCGTACGAGACGGCCATCTCCCGTCCGACTCGGCACTGTAGCCATGCTGGCCTCAGCGTCACCCACGACAGGCGCCAGTACGGCCCACGGGCGGCGGGCCCCTTTAGCCAGAGAGAGGTGCGAAGGCGGCCCGGCCTCCCCCAGTCGGCCAAGGGCGTAGCCGGCCCCCAGAAGCCGGCTACCCCCTCCCTCGAAGCATGTGCCACATTAAGGAGACAAGACGAGGTAAGGCTATAGTGAGAGCCCCCGAGGCGGCACACTGTAGCCACGCTTACCTCGACGGAGCCCTCGTCATCAGGGGCGAGGCTACAGTAAGCAGCCGCCGACAAGACCCTAAGCGGTGGGGCCGGCCTGTCGACCAAGAGGCCGGCAGCCGGCGGGACCCACCAGTCGGCGGGCCCCAACGGCTGGCGGAGAAGCCGGCAAGCGTAGACACTGACGGCTGGGACCAGTGCCCAGCCGGATTACAATTGTACCCCGGGAGGTAGGCCTATATAAACCCCCCGGGGCACCCATGCAAAGGGTTGGCTTCTTAGCATTGCACACACACCATAGAGAGAGAGAAGCAAGAGCTAGCCTTGTTCTTCTTCTCCCTTGAACCCAACAGCTCTAGGAGCGATTGTAGCTACTTTTCCTGATCTAGTGATCATGCGGAGACCCCGCAGAGCAGGATTAGGGGTGTTATCTCCTCGGAGAGCCCCGAACCTGGGTAAGATCCGCCGGCGTGCATGTCTTCGCCTCATCCCGTTTCCAGGCACCAGCGACGTCTTACTGGCACCCACTATGATAAGCCACCCGTTGGCATATGTCGCACCTACCACCCGACAAAGACGTTTCACGCTTCAGAAAAACGGGCACATCTAAATGCAAATAAGGTTGTGCCACAAGAGAGCACATCCTTCCCCACGGGTACACTCGTGCATGTGCGGTCTGCGAATGTAGCAACTCCCTTTCAATTCAAAGAATGCAAGTAAGGTCAGCTAGGCGTGACCAATATGAATGCAAGTGCTAGTAATAAGCCCGAAAAAATAAAGAGGAAAAAGGCACGGAAGAAGGATGGGGAGAGCTAGGTATAGTACGTACTCCCTCGTCTACCGCCGGACCTCGTCAACACCGCCAGGTACGCCATCGATTCCCCGCTCTGGGACACATGGTTCCAGGACGAACACGACTTGGGCCGGCAATCCTATTTTGCCGGTCATGCTCTGAGCCAGCTGCACTCGCGCTCTCAGCCCGCCCTGGTCATGCGCGGGTGCACGGGCTAACGCCGACGCTGTCCCCGCCACCACCACCTCCCACCATGTCCGCCAAGGAGGAGGAGGAGGAGGAGGAGCTGGTGAGGAGGGTGCTCGAGGACTCTGTCTGGGAGCACGATCATGCCAAATGGGAGGGCCTCGACGAGATGGTGGCTCTGGCGGCCGGCAGCGACGTCGTCATCCCACAGCTGGACGTCAAGGAGGAGGTGTTCGAGGAGCCACCCACCATGGCCTTGGCGAGGCCGTCCTAGACGTGGACGAAGACGGTGTCGTGCACGCCAGAGTATGCTCCCGTGCCGCCCGCGTGGGTGGGTGCCGACACATGGTCACCATCTCCGCCACGGCTAGAAGTGGTGCAGCGCCTCCCGCATGGCAGCCGCCAACCCACCTACGGCAGCTATCGCTCTACATCAACCTCACAATGGACGACAAGGACGACGGTGGCTGAAGACGGCGGCGATGGCCCCAAAGCTAGTTTTTATGTTTTTTTTTTCTAATTTCAAGTTTAGCTTAAATGTGTGGCCTTAAGACATTGTGGGCTTTTATGTAATATGTATCATTTTTAAATATTTGCAATGTTTATTTGGGTCGAACTTTAGAAGTCCAAAAGCGGACAAAATTTTGCTTTGCAGCGATCGGCTCGGGCACACCGATGGCCGGATGACCGCATCCGGACGGACACAATCCAGGCGTCTGGACGTCTGTTTGCTCCCGTGCGTTGGAGTTGGCATGACGGGTGCTTTGCCGCGTCAGTCTTCAGTCTTGGAATTAATTTTTATTTTCTTCATATGGTTAATCTGGCAATGCGGCACATATCATGACCCCTGGAAACGCTATTGTATCTGCCATGTAGGACGGTCCTTTTGATTTTGGTTAGGTTACGTTCATTTCTTTTACAACCATTTTTTTCTTTCTTTTTTCACTTTCTTTTACTATTTTCCCGTTCAATTTTATTTTTTTATTTTTTTAATTGTGATTATTTCCAAATTTGTGAATATTTTTTGAAATTCAAGAACATAGTTTGTATGCATCAACATTTTCTGGAACTCATAATAGTTTTTTTTCAAAATTGCATTTTCGTAAAAATAATTCATGAACTTTTTCTTATTTCTAAAAAATGTTTAAACTGTTAAACATTTGTAAAGTTCATGATCAGTTTTAAAAATAGAAATATTTTCTGAGAATTCCGGGATTTTTTTCCATAATTGCATTTTTAAAAAAATTTAACATTTTTTAAAATCATCTATGGTATTTACAAATTTTCAAGACTTTTCTAAATTCTGAAAAAAAAAAAGGAAATTACGGATTTCCTTTTAAAACTAAACTTTATGAATTGATCACAAGAGAACAACACCCATGTCAAGAAATAACAGGAAGAGCACCATACGACCATCAGCTTGTGATGTCCCAACTGATCTGAATGTGAAAAATACCCACATACAGGTAAGCCCAACAGCTACCCCCATACCACTAGTCCACTTCACCGCATTTCCTCTACGGCGACCATAGTGCCGGTTAACTTGGGCCCCCCCTATTCCTCGCCTTCAGCGAGTGTAACTCCCAAGTCGCTGAAGGGGGCGATCAATATGAGATGGTCCACGCGCGAGCGAGGTCACATCCTATTTTTCTATTTTTTTAGTTATTGTTTTCTTTTTTCTTTTTAGTTTTATACTTTAACATATTCTAAATATATATTACCAATAATACACTACAAAAAAAATTGAAAAATATTGAGAAAGTATTTGGAAAAATGTTGATCATGTATATAAAAATGTTGAACAAGTATTTGAAAAATGTTGAACAAGTATTTGAAAAATATTGAACAAGTATTTCAAAAATGTTCAACAAGTATTTGAAAAATATTGAACAAGTACTTAAAAAATGTTGAAACTTTATTTGAAAAATATTGAAAAATTATTTATCAAAATGTTGTTCATGTATTTGAAAAATGCTGAACAAATATTTCAAAAATATTGAACAAGTATTTAAAAAATGTTGAAACTTTATCTGAAAAATATTGAATAATTATTTAACAAAATGTTGATCATGTATTTGAAAAATGTTGAGCAAATAATTGAAACAATGTTGAACAAGTGTTTCAAAAAATATTGATCATGTATATAAAAATATTGAACAAGTATTTGAAAAATGTTGATCACGTATACAAAAACGTAGAATGAAAAACAAAAAGAAACAAAGAAAAACCAAAGGAGAAAATGAAAAAACAAAATGATAAAGGATGAAGAAAACAAAAAGGCAATGAAAACCTGGATGGAAACAAAGAAAGCAAATAAAGAAAAATAGATTAAATAAAAAACCAGTGAAAACAGAAAAAAAAAACAAAGAAACCCGCTGTCAAAAAGAAAAACAAAAAAATGGTTGAGAAATACGGCTATTTTAGGTCAAATAGGCCGCGCGCCCTATACATAACTAACGCAAATTGAACCATGGCTTTCTGTCTAACACTTATACGAAGGACCCACGAAGTTGTATGAATGACAGTGCTTCCTTTTTTCCTATCCCTTTCTTTTATAGGTTTGCTGATGGGCTGGCCCAGATTTAACTTGTCATTCATAGACAGCGTTCCAATCCTCCCGGTGTGTAGTTCTATATGGACCGGCCCATGTGGTGTTTTTCCCACCGGTGTTTGGAACCTTCTAGAAGGCTCCTGCCATGTTTTCTGGGTTTTTTTCAGGACCGGTTTGTTTGGATTCTTTCCATTTTTCAAAAATTTTGAAATATTTGGAAATCACAAACTATTTTTCAAATCCATGAACTTTTTCTAATTTTATGAATATTTTCCAAGTTCATGAACAACTTTTCAAATCCCTGATTTTTTTATCAAATTCATTATTTTTGTTATATTCACAAACTTTTTCAAATTTGTGATTTATTTCAATTTCGTGAACTTTTTTAGGACAGTCAACGCAAACTATGCAACGGCCAATCGGTCAAACTAGTCAACGGTTTGTGTTCAGTAGTCCACCAAAGATCAAGCCAAGCGAGCTAGTGTGAGGACGCCACTGCCTATGACCGATGGATGCTAAGCTCGGCGCGAGCGCCAAGTAGGAAACGGGCTCTTAGGAGCTCTCCCACTTCATTCAGGAAACGCTCATACGAGTACATCATGTACAAATCATCCAAAGTTTGTCATATACAAATCATCCAAAGTTTGTTGTGTTCACTTTCTTTGCAACCACTGTACATCCTGGAATGTCACTTAAGTGATTTGCATTCCAGGATTTTGTTGAATTTAAGTTTGCTGAGTTCAGCTTGGACAACGTGTTTTTCCTATAAATGGGCAAATAAAGCTGACAATCATTTATGCACATAGTACAATGCACATATTTTTCCTACAACGGGCACTTCGTTTTGTGGTTATAATCATTATTTTTAGGCAAAACCACGCTTCATTTATTGATCAATAATGTTTATGAGAATACAATTTAGATCATGAGGATAAAGGGGCCACATTTTTTCCTGGTTTTATAATCACTACTTGTCTCGCTGACATGTGGCCTTGCATAGAGTGGTTTGTCTTACATAAAGTGATCATGCCTTTTTATAAATCACTTCTTTTGAAAGATCCAGCAAGTAATGGCTTTTGCATATATAGATAGGTAGCAATATTTACAAGGCCACCGTACCAACCAAAAGGAAGAAATTCAGCGAAAGAGAGATTTATACATCCTCGAGGCTATTTCTCACGGTGGATCCCCAAAGGCGATTGATAGGCGCCGGCGCGCCGGCCCAAAGTTTGGGCCGGTCGTGCCCCAGCCGCCCGATTGGCCCACCCGAGCCATTGGATCCTAATCCATCCAAGTCGCCTTCTTCCTCCCTCTCGCTTTGTTGTTCCCGTCCTCCTCCACTTATAGGTCCCCCATGGTGGCCGCCCCTCTCCCACGCGTCCCGCAGCGGGTCCTCGGGGTCGTCCCTCTCCTCTCGTAAACTCCATCTCTCTCAGCCGCCCCCGCCCTTGGTCAGCCCTCCGCGGAGCAGCACCTCGTGTCTCCGGCAAGACCTCGCAGCGCGCGCATCACCATCTCCTCACCCCGCAGCACCATGCGCTCATTCCCCCGTTCCATTGCGGGTGGCGACATCCATGCGGCTGTGGCCGCCGCATCCAGCGGCCCCATGGCATCCCCTGTCGCCATTGCAGCCCATGCTGACCACCAAAACTCGTCATGGTCACCATCGTCGGGCATAGTTCCACCGAAGCAAAAAATCTCGCCGGTAGAAGCTTTTAGCTTGTTCGTTTGCAACAAATGAGGATGTCCGCCATCGCCACCGCAGAAAACACTCTAAAACAAATGCAGCAAACCAAGATGCTAATTCCAGCTCTGAATTTGCCGGTTTTAGCAAACCCAGATGCTGGTTCCAGCCCTGACTTTGCTCAGAACAAATCGTTTTGCTAGAATAAAAACCTCCTGGACACTACTTCTGCGGTCGCCGTGGTAGCAAAAAAGCTCTCCGGTAGAAGCTTTTGCCTTTGTTGGTTGCAACAAATCATGCGCTCGCCATCGTCGGCGCAGAGAAACACTTTGACGATGTAGCAAAAACAGTTGTGGTTCCAGCTCTAGCTTTGCCGGTTGTAGCAAAACGGAAAGCTAGTTCCAGCTCGCTTCGCCCGGAACAGATCGTTTGCTGCAAACCGCCTCGTGATCGCTACTTCCGCCGGTCGCCGTGGTAGCGAAAACTCTCGGCGGTAGAAGTTTTTGCCTTTGTTGGTTGCAACAAATGGGGACATCCGCCATCGTCGCCGCAGAAAACACTCAGACGTTGAAGCAAAACTACATGCTGGTTCCAGCTCTGGATTTGCCGGTTGTAGCAAAACCACATGCTGGTTCCAGCATCCCTGTACATGTCACGGTTGTGCAACGTATCTTCGGATGCAGCTCACCGATGTGTTGCACGCCGTCGTGCAGTAACCATGGCGGGGGAGGGGCTGCGAGGAGACGCGGAAGGTGCCCTCAGGGAAAATGCCCCCGGTTCCAACAAAGATCTCTCGGATTGTAGCATCGATGGGGGAGCAGATTGAGGTGCGTGGGGGAGGAGATGCTTGTAGCGGTGGGAGAGGAGCAGAAGTAGCAGGAGGTCACACCGTTGGTGCCGACGAGCTCACCCTGCGGTGCATAAGGTGAGAGGAAGAAGCAGCGATAGGAAGAAGAAGCAAAAGAAAAGAAAAGAAAAAAAGAAGCTGCGGTGTGGAAGAGATAAGGAAAGGGACGTTTTGCTGAGGCCCACCGAGCGCATGCGGCCAGCCAATTTCCAGCTTCAAAAGCAGACGAGGGCGACCGGCCGAGCGCTGTCCGGAGGTAAACGTTTCCCATCCCCAAAAGGGGGCTGGAGGCAGTTGGCGCCAGCCAAACGCTAAGACTCGATTGATGGTCTAATACTCTGCATGATGGTTGTCGTCGTCGCGGCCTTCTTACTGAAAATTCTGTTGTTACGTTCCAACCAAAGTTCCGAGGCGATCAAAATGACGATTGACTTGGTGCCTTTGGAGTATCCCGGCCGCGCGGTACTGAGGATTGCCTCGCAGTAATCCATGGAGCAATCTCCATCTGGTCAAGCCAATGGATAAGTCACGAGGCATCCGGTCCAGGAGGCCATCGTGCCCAAGATGACTCGGGCAACAAGGCATAGCCACAGAAGGTGTGTTGAGTTCTCCAGGTTCCTGATGCACAACGGACAGAAATAGTCGTTTGTCTATCCCCGTCGCATTAGCCGGTCGGCGCACCGAGCGAAGTAAGTGATCGAAAAACTTTGTTCTTTGTTCGTCCTATCTATAAGAGGAGAGCATATGAAAAATGTAACCCATTCTTTCATTTTTTTAGCTCACTGGCCATCCGCTGGCAGTTTCGGGCTTAATATCAATATTTTAGCAACAAATTTAATAAATTTAACTGTAGTGGTTGGTGTTTTGATTTTTTTTGAAAAGGGAGCCAAACGAAGAATTTGCACCGAGAAGGTGGTGCCCAGGTCTTCCATAAGAAGATGAGAAAATTCCTTATATAACACTGTTTTAAATATTGCTTCCCTATTTGACACTGAAAATATTTTCTTCCTTATCTAATACCATGTCCAAATTTTATGACCTTTATGACATTTTCATCCAGTTTGAGCCTTAATGGTGTCAAATGAGACATGAAAAGGCCAATTTGCCCCTCATGGGGTATGTGACCAAAAATTTACGTTGTAGTTTAGCTTCAATATGTGACTTCATCTGGACGGTGTTCGGCGTGATTTTGTAGCAAAGAGAATTTAATTAGTAAAAATATGAATGCAGAATATACAGGGAAGAAAACGCCTGTGGGATAAGCAGCAGTAGAAAACTGAACTAAAATAATTCCTGAAGACATCAAAACCGAAAAAATAGTAAACCACAAATAATTAAGAAATGAATAATAATTAAAAGATACCGAATGTTATTGAATTGCTACTGTAAGGCAGGAATTTCTGCTAGTGCTCGCCATTGTAAGGAAAAGATTGGCCTCAATTGATTAGACCATATTGTAGAAACATGAAGAAACAACCATATGCACCCGAATCAAGCGTTTTAAATATAAAATGTGGTCAAGCAACATAGCAAATTTAATGCGGTTGTGGAAAATACCTTCCCAACTATTTCTTCAATTCTCCTTTGACATGTGTGTGGGGTTCTGTTGGTTATCTGGTGAAGCGCCGAAAAAGTCACATGCTTGTTAATTGATCCAAAGACGATTTTGAAATCTCACGACGGACGCTCCTCTCTGGCGACCGTTGAGGCGTCCTGAGCTCCCCGCCGGTGCGCTGCTCGACCCTGGCTGCAGTGGCCATCCAGTGTGCCGCCGGTGCGCCGGAGCCGGCCGCGGCCGTTGGCCTGGGGCCGGCGCTCAGCTGCACTCCCCCGAAGGTGAGTTGGGCGGATCTCGCGGAGGAGGACGAGGCGGCGGATGGCCTGGTTGAGCGGCACGTAAAGCTCGCCCCGCCCTCGTTTGGGGAGTTCTGGGCGGCGGCACGGCCGGCTCGTCGCCGGGGCGCTGGCGCGTCGAGGAGGTCTTGGCCGCGGGGCGCTCCGGTGGCTCGCCGGGGGCGCTGGACTTCGGGCTCCTCTGATTCGGCGGAGCTCCGTGTGCCTCCGCGTCGGCCGTCGCCGGTTGCGTCGGGCAGGTCCCCGGCTGTGGGTGTGACGGCCGGCTCGTCCTGTGTTGGGGGTATGGTCGGGGCGGCCGTCCCCTCCGCTTGGACCCTACCTTGCCCCCTCCGCTGCGTGGGCCGTCTAGGGCCTGCGCAGTTGTTGGGCCGGTTCGCGGCCGGGCCGGGCCCAATGATATGGCGACTGGTGGGCCGTATCCCTTGGAGATTGCCGCCGAGGCCCAGCGGGCCTAGGATATCTTGGCCCGGATCAACCGGGAGTGGCGCCTCGCACCCGCCGATCCGACCCGTTGGCTGTGGATCCAACGAGGTGGATCTGACTTGCGGTGTGGTTGGCCGGCTTCTAGGGTCGATGTGGCACGAGGGCGCTGCTTCGCCCGTCTCATCAATCCCGCGCCGCCGCCTTTGCGTTCTGCTGCTTCGTTCCCGCTTGCGTCGCCTGTTCTCTCTCCCTCGTGCTCGTCCCAGGGTGCGTTTCTCCCGTCCCCCTTGCCGTTGTCCGCCTCCGCCCCTTCGCGCCTCCGCTCCTACCTAGACGCACTGATGGCTCGGGACGCCGGCAATGGCCAGCCCCGGCCGAAGCGCCCGCTGCCTGCTGCGGCGGAGGGCCACCCCGAGTCGTCCTCGTCGGCGCGCCAGTTTCGGGGGGAGTCCGGGCGGCCGGAGTGGTCGTCGGCAACATATTCCGGCACGTCGCTGCGCCGGCCGCCTCCGCCGCGTGACCCGGCCAGGGATCCCCGTCTCCCACTCCCTGGGTCCCCGGGTGATGTCCGGCGCCACAAGGCCGATCGTCGGCGGCAGGCGGACCTGGACCGCGAGGCGGCCCTGCGGGAGGAGCTGGTGACTCGCCCGTCTCCGGTGGCTTGGGACCGGGCGGTTTCGACCCCTCGCGACCTTGCTGGCTGCTACCTCTTGAGCACTGCGTTGGTTTTCCCTTGAAGAGTAAAGGGTGATGCAACAAACTAGCGTAAATATTTCCCTCAGTTTTTGAGAACCAAGGTATCAATCCAGTAGGAGACTACACGCAAGTCGCCTCGTACCTACAAAAAAAAGGACCTTTCAACCAACGCGATAAAGGGGTTGTCAATCCCTTTACGACCACTTGCAAAAGTGAGATCTGATATAGATAATAAGATAAATATTTTTGGTATTTTTATAATATAGATTGGAAGTAAAGATTGCAAAGTAAAATAGATTGGAAACTTATATGATGGAAAATAGACCCGGGGGCCATAGGTTTCACTAGTGGCTTCTCTCAAGATAGCATAAGTATTACTGTGAGTGAACAAATTACTGTCGAGCAATTGATAGAAAAGTTCATAGTTATGAGAATATCTAGGCATGATCATGTATATAGGCATCACGTCCGTGACAAGTAGACCGAAACGATTCTGCATCTACTACCTACTACTATTACTCCACACATCGACCGCTATCCAGCATGCATCTAGAGTATTAAGATCATAAGAACAGAGTAACGCATTAGGCAAGATGACATGATGTAGAGGGATAAACTCAAGCAATATGATATAAACCTCATCTTTTTATCCTCGATGGCTACAATACAATGCGTGCCTTGCTGCCCCTGCTGTCACTGGGAAAGGACACCGCAAGACTGAACCCAAAGCTAAGCACTTCACCCATTGCAAGAAAGATCAATCTAGTAGGCCAAACCAAACTGATAATTCGAAGAGACTTGCAAAGATAAAAAATCATACATAAAAGAATTTAGAGGAGACAATCTTGATCATAAACCCACAATTCATCGGATCTCAACAAACACACCGCAAAAAGAATTACATCGAATAGATCTCCAAGAAGATAGAGGAGAACTTTGTATTGAGATCCAAAGAGAGAGAAGAAGCCATCTAGCTAATAACTATGGACCCGAAGGTCTGTGGTAAACTACTCACACATCTACAGAGAGGCTATGGTGTTGATGTAGAAGCCCTCCGTGATCGATCCCCCCTCAAGCGGAGCACCGGAAAAGGCCCCAAGATGGGATCTCACGGGTACAGAAGGTTACGGCGGTGGAAATAGGGTTTCGTGGTGCTCCTGGATGTTTTTGGAGTATATGGATATATATAGGAGGAAGAAGTAGGTTGGTGGAGCTGCGAGAGGCCCACGAGGGTGGGGGCGCGCCCCGGGGAGGGGGGGGGGGCAGGCGCACCACCCTGCCTCGTGGCCTCGTCGCTTCTTTCTTGATGTCCACTCCAAGTTCCCTGGATCACGTTTGTTCCAAAAATAACTCTCCCGAAGGTTTCATTCCGTTTGATATTCCTTTTCTGCGAAACACCGAAATAAGCAAAAAAAACAACAATTTGCACTGGGCCTTCTGTTAATAGGTTAGTCTCAAAAATAATATAAAAGAGCTTAGTAAAGCCCATTAAACATCCAAAACAGATAATATAATAGCATGAAACAATCAAAAATTATAGATACGTTGGAGACGTATCAAGCATCCCCAAGCTTAATTCCTTCTTGTCCTCGAGTAGGTAAATGATAAAAATAGAATTTTTTATGTGGAATGCTACCTAGCATATTTCTCAATGTAATTTCCTTTATTATGGCATGAATGTTCACATCCGAAAGATTGAAGACAAAAATTTAATATTGACATAAAAAAATACTTCAAGCATACTAACAAAGCAATCGTGTCTTCTCAAAATAACATGGCCAAAGAAAGTTATCCCTACAAAATCATATAGTCTAGCTATGCTCTATCTTCATCACACAAAGTATTTAATCATGCGCAACCCCGATGACAAGCCAAGCAATTGTTTCATACTTTTGATGTTCTCAAACATTTTCAATCTTTACGCAATACATGAGCGTGAGCCATGAACATAGCAATATATGTGGAATAGAATGGTGGTTGTGGAGAAGACAAAAAGGAGAAGATAGTCTCACATCAACTAGGCGTATCAACGGGCTATGGAGATGCCCATCAATAGATATCAATGTGAGTGAGTAGGGATTACCATGCAACCGATGCACTAGAGCTATAAGTGTATGAAAGCTCAACAAAAGAAACTAAGTGGGTGTGCATCCAACTCGCTTGCTCACGAAGACCTAGGGCATTTTGAGGAAGCCCATCATTGGAATATACAAGCCAAGTTCTATAATGTAAAATTCCCACTATTATATGAAAGTGACAACATAGGAGACTCTTTATTATGAAGATCATGGTGCTACTTTGAAGCACAAGTGTGGCAAAAGGATAGTAACATTGTCCCTTCTCTCTTTTTCTCTTATTTTTTTATTTGGGCCTTTTTTCTCTCTTTTTTTATGGCCACTTTTTTTTCGTCCGGAGTCTCATCCCGACTTATGGGGGAATCATAGTCTCCATCATCCTTTCCTCACTTGGGACAATGCTCTAATAATTATGATCATCACACTTTTATTTACTTACAACTCAATACTTGGAACAAAATATGACTCTATATGAATGCCTCTGGCGGTGTACCGGGATATGCAATGAATCAAGTGTTGGGGAACGTAGCAATAATTCAAAATTTTCCTACGTGTCACCAAGATCAATCTAGGAGATGCTAGCAACGAGGGAGAGGGAGTGCATCTTCGTACCCTTGAAGATCGCTAAGTGGAAGCGTTACAAGAACGCGGTTGATGGAGAAGTATTCGCGGCGATTCAAATCGCGGAAGATCCGATCTAGCGCCAAACGGACGGCGCCTCCGCGTTCAACACACATACAGCCCGGGGACGTCTCCTCCTTCTTGATCCAGCAAGGGGAGAGGAGAAGTTGAGGGAGAACTCCAGCAACACGACGGCGTGGTGGCGATGGAGCTCGTGGTTCTCCGGCAGAGCTTCGCAAAGCACTACGGAGGAGGAGGAGGATTTGGAGGAGGAGAGGGCTGCGCTAGGCAAGGGGGTGTGGCTGCCCTCCCACCCCCTCACTATATATAGGGGGAAGGGGAGAGGGGGCCGGCCCCTCTAGATGGATCTAGAGGAGGAGGCGGCGGCCAGGGGAAACCCTAGATGGGTTTGGGCGCCCCCACCCCCTAGGAAACTTGCCCCCCAAGCCGGGAGGGGCGGCTGCCCTAGGGGTGGCGCCCCCACCTCTCCTGGTTACATGAGAGGGGTTGGGAGGGGCGCACAACCCCTTAGTGGGCTGGTTTGCCCCTTCCCCTTGGCCCATAAGGCCCCCAACGCTTGCCGGGGCCTCCGAAACCCCTTTCGGACATGCTGGCCATAGCCTGGTACCCTCGGAAAAATTCCGGACTCCAATACCCTTCGTCCAATATACCGATCTTCACCTCCGGACCATTCCGGAGCTCCTCGTCATGTCCGGGATCTCATCCGGGACTCGGAACAACCTTCGGTAACCACATACTATTTCCCATAACAACTCTAGCGTCACCGAACCTTAAGTGTGTAGACCCTACGGGTTCGGGAACCATGCAGACATGACCGAGACACCTCTCCGGCCAATAACCAATAGCGGGATCTGGATACCCATATTGGCTCCCACATGTTCCACGATGATCTCATCGGATGAACCACGATGTCGGGGATTCAATCAATCCCGTATACAATTCCCTTTGTCCATCGGTATGTTACTTGCCCGAGATTCGATCGTCGGTATCCCAATACCTCGTTCAATCTCGTTACCGGCAAGTCTCTTTACTCGTTTCGTAACGCATGATCCCGTGGCTAACTCCTTAGTCACATTGAGCTCATTGTGATGATGCATTACCGAGTGGGCCCAGAGATACCTCTCCGCCACACGGAGTGACAAATCCCAGTCTCGATTTGTGCCAACCCAACAGACACTTTCGGAGATACCCGTAGTGTGCCTTTATAGCCACCCAGTTACGTTGTGACGTTTGGCACACCCAAAGCATTCCTACGGTATCCGGGAGTTGCACAATCTCATGGTCTAAGGAAATGATACTTGACATTAGAAAAGCTTTAGCAGACGAACTACACGATCTTGTGCTATGCTTAGGATTGGGTCTTGTCCATCACATCATTCTCCTAATGATGTGATCCCGTTATCAACGACATCCAATGTCCATGGTCAGGAAACCATAACCATCTATTGATCAACGAGCTAGTCAACTAGAGGCTTACTAGGGACATGTTGTGGTCTATGTATTCACACATGTATTACAGTTTCCAGTTAATACAATTATAGCATGAACAATAGACAATTATCATGAACAAGGAAATACAATAATAATTAACCATTTTATTATTGCCTGTAGGGCATATTTCCAACAGTCTCCCACTTGCACTAGAGTCAATAATCTAGTTCACATCACCATGTGATTAACACTCAAAGTTCACATCGCCATGTGACTAATACCCAAGAGTTTACTAGAGTCAATAATCTAGTTCACATCACCATGTGATTAACACTCAATGAGTTCTAGGGTTTGATCATGTTATGCTTACGAGAGAGGTTTTTAGTCAACGGGTCTGAACCTTTCAGATCCGTGTGTGCTTTACAAATCTCTATGTCACCTTGTAGATGTAGCTACCACGTGCTACTTGGAGCTACTCCAAATAACTGCTCTACTATACGAATCCGGTTTACTACTCAGAGTCATCTGGATTAGTGTCAAAGTTTGCATCGACGTAACCCTTTACGACGAACTCTTTTACCACCTCCATAATCGAGAAAATTCCTTAGTCCACTAGTTACTAAGGATAAGTTCGACCGCTGTCATGTGATCCATTCCTGGATCACTATTGTACCCCTTGACTAACTCATGGCAAGGCACACTTCAGGTGTGGTACACAGCATAGCATACTGTAGAGCCTACGTCTAAAGCATAGGGGACGACCTTTGTCCTTTCTCTCTCTTCTGCCGTGGTCAGGTCTTGAGTCTTACTCAATACTCACACCTTGTAACACAGCCAAGAACTCCTTCTTTGCTGATCTATTTTGAACTCCTTCAAAATCTTGTCACGGTATGTATTCATTTGAAAGTACTATTAAGCGTTTTTGATCTATCCTTATAGATCTTGATGCTCAATGTTCAAGTAGCTTAATCCAGGTTTTCCATTGAAAAACACTTTTCAAATAACCCTGTATGCTTTCCAGAAATTCTACATCATTTCTGATCAACAATATGTTAACAACATATACTCATCAAAAATTCTATAGTGCTCCCACTCACTTCTTTGGAAATACAAGTTTCTCATAAACTTTGTATAAACCCAAAATCTTTGATCATCTCATCAAAGCGTACATTCCAACTCCGAGATGCTTACTCCAGTCTTTAGAAGGATTGCTGGAGCTTTGCATACTTGTTAGCATCTTTCAGTATTGACAAAACCTTCTGGTTGTATCACATACAACATACAACCTTTCCTCAAGAAAATCGTCGAGGAAACAATGTTTTGACATCCTATCTGCAAGATTTCATAAATAATGCAGTAACTGCTAATATAATTCCAACAGACTCTTAGCATCGCTACAAGTGAGAAAGTCTCATCGTAGTCAACTCCTTGAACTTGTCGGAAAACATCTTAACGACAAGTTGAGCTTTCTTAATGGTGACACTTACCATCATTGTCCGTCTTCCTTTAAAAATCCATCTGCACCCAACAGCCTTACGACCATCAAGTAGTTCTTCCAAAGTCTATACTTTGTTTTTATACATGGATCCTCTCTCGGATTTTATGGCCTCGAGCCATTGGTCGGAATCTGGGCCCACCATCGTTTCTCCATAGAGGTTCATTGTTGTCTAGCAACATGACTTCCAAGACAGGATTACGTACCACTCTGAAGTAGTACGCATCCTTGTCGTCCTACGAGGTTTGGTAGTGACTTGATCCGAAGTTTCATGATCACTATCATAAGCTTCCACTTCAATTGGTGTAGGTGCCACAGGAACAACTTCTTGTGCCCTGCTACACACTAGTTGAAGTGACGGTTCAATAACCTCATCAGGTCTCCACCATCCTCCCACTCAATTCTTTCGAGAGAAACTTTTCCTCGAGAAAGGACCTATTTCTAGAAACAATCACTTTTGCTTCCAGATCTGAAATAGGAGGTATACCCAACTGTTTTGGGTATTCTATGAAGATGCATTTATCTGCTTTGGGTTCGAGCTTATCAGTCTGAAACTTTTCCACATAAGCAGCCCCAAACTTTTAAGAAACGACAGCTTAGGTTTCTCTAAACCATAGTTCATACGGTGTCGTCTCAATGGAATTGCGTGGTACCCTATTTAAAGTGAATGCGGTTGTCTCTAATGCCTAACCCATAAACGATAGTGGTAATTCGATAAGAGACATCATGGTATGCACCATATCCAATAGGGTGCAGTTATGATGTTCCGATACACCATCACACTATGGTGTTCCAGGCAATATTAGTTGTGAAACAATTTCCACAATGTCTTAATTGTGTGCCAAACGCGTAACTCAGATATTCATCTCTATGATCACATCATAGACATTTTATCCCCTTGTCACGACGATCTTCAACTTCACTCTGAAATTACTTGAACCTTTCAATAAGTCAGACTTGTGTTTCATCAAGTAAATATTCTCAGCATCTACTCAAATCATCTGTGAAGTAAGAACATAACGATATCCACTGCGTGCCTCAGCATTCATTGTACTGCACACATCAAAATGTATTACTTCCAGCAAGTTGCTTTCTTGTTCCATCTTACTGAAAACGAGGCCTTTCAGTCATCTTGTCCATGTGGTATGATTTGCATGTCTCAAGTGATTCAAAATCAAGTGAGTCCAAACGATCCATATGTATGGAGTTTCTTCATGCATATCTACCAATAGACATGGTTCGCATGTCTCGATCTTTTCAAAAACGAGTGAGTCCAAATATCCATCAACATGGAGCTTCTTCATGCGTTTTATACCAATACGACTCAAATGGCAGTGCCACAAGTATGTGGTACTATCATTACTATTTTATATCTTTTGGCATGAACATGTGTATCACTACGATCGAGACTCAATAAACCATTCATTTTAGGTGCAAGACCATTGAAGGTATTATTCAAATAAACAGAGTAGCCATTATTCTCCTTAAATGAATAACCGTATTGCGATAAACATAATCCAATCATGTCTATGCTCAACGCAAACACCAAATAACAATTATTTAGGTTTAATACCAATCCCGATGGTAGAGGGAGCGTACGATGTTTGATTACATCAACCTTGGAAACACTTCCAACACATATCGTCATCTCACCTTTAGCTAGTCTCCGTTTATTCCGTAGCCTTTTATTTTGAGTTACCAACACTTAGCAACCGAACCGGTATCTAATACCCTGGTGCTACTAGGAGTACTAGTAAAGTACACATTAATATAATGTATAATCAATTTACTTCTGTGGACCTTGCCTGCCTTCTCATCTACCAAGTATCTAGGGTAGTTCTGCTTCAGTGACCGTTCCCCTCATTACAGAAGCACTTAGTCTCGGGTTTGGGTTCAACCTTGGGTTTCTTCACTAGAGCAGCAACTGATTTGCCGTTTCATGAAGTATCCCTTCTTTCCCTTGCCCTTCTTGAAACTAGTGGTTTTACTAACCATCAACAATTGATGCTCCTACTTGATTTCTACTTTCGTGGTGTCAAACATCGCGAGTTGCTCAAGGATCATCATGTCTATCCCTGATATGTTATAGTTCATCACGAAGCTCTAATAGCTTGGTGGCAGTGACTATGGAGAACCATCACTATCTCATCTGGAAGATTAACTCCCACTCGATTCAAGCGATTGTAGTACTTAGACAATCTGAGCACATGCTCAACGATTGAGCTTTTCTCCCTTAGTTTGCAGGCTTAAGAAACTTGTCAGAGGTCTCATACCTCTTGACGTGGGCACTAGTCTGAAATCCCAATTTCAGTCTTTGGAACATCTCATATGTTCTGCGACGTTTCAAAAATGTTTTTGGCGCCTCAATTCTAAACCGTTAGCATTACGCACTGAACTATCATGTAGTCATCAAAACATGTATGTCAGATGTTCGCAACATCCACAGATGACGCTCGAGGTTCAGCACACCGAGCGGTGCATTAAGGACATAAGCCTTCTGCGCAGCAATGAGGATAATCCTCAGTTTACGGACCCAGTCCGCATAATTTCTACTATCAACTTTCAACTAAATTTTCTCTAGGAACATATCTTAAACAGTAGAACCAAAGCGTAAGCTATGACATAATTTGCAAAGACTTTTTGACTATGTTCATGATAATTAAGTTCATCTGATTATTTAATGAACTCCCACTTAGATAGACATCCCTCTAGTCATCTAAGTGATACATGATCCGAATCGACTAGACTGTGTCCGATCATCACGTGAGACGGACTAGTCATCAACGGTGAACATCTCCATGTTGATCGTATCTACTATACGACTCATGTTCGACCTTTCGGTCTCTTGTGTTCCGAGGCCATGTCTGTACATGCTAGGCTCGTCAAGTCAACCTATGTGTTTCGCATGTGTAAATCTGGCTTACACCCGTTGTATGCGAACGTTAGAATCTATCACACCCGATCATCATGTGGTGCTTCGAAACAACGAACCTTCGCAACGGTGCACAGTTAGGGGGAACACATCTCTTGAAATTTTAGTGAGGGATCATCTTATTTATGCTACCGTCGTTCTAAGCAAATAAGATGTAAACATGACAAACATCACATGCAAATCATAAAGTGACATGATATGGCCAATATCATCTTGCGCCTTTGATCTCCATCTTTGAGGCGCGTCATGATCACCTTCGTCACCGGCATGACACCATGATCTCCATCATCATGATCTCCATCATCGTGTCTTCATGAAGTTGTCTCGCCAACTATTACTTCTACTACTATGGCTAACGGTTAAGAATAAAGTAAAGTAATTACATGGCGTTTTTCATTGACACGCAGGTCATACAATAAATTAAGACAACTCCTATGGCTCCTGCCGGTCGTCATACTCATCGACATGCAAGTCGTGATTCCTATTACAAGAATATGATCAGTCTGATACATCACATATATATAATTCATCACATCCTTTTGGCCATATCACATCACATAGCTGTTGGAAATATGCCCTAGAGGCAATAATAAAATGGTTATTATTATATTTCCTTGTTCATGATAATTGTCTATTGTTCATGCTATAATTGTGTTATCCGGAAATCGTAATACATGTGTGAACACATAGACCATAACATGTCCCTAGTGAGCCTCTAGTAGACTAGCTCGTTGATCAATAGATGGTTACGATTTCCTGACCATGGACATTGGATGTCATTGATAACGGGATCACATCATTAGGAGAATGATGTGATGGACAAGACCCAATCCTAAGCATAGCACAAGATCGTGTAGTTCGTCTGCTAAAGCTTTTCTAATGTCAAGTATCATTTCCTTAGACCATGAGATCGTGCAACTCCCGGATACCGTAGGAATGCTTTGGGTGTACCAAACGTCACAACGTAACTGGGTGGCTATAAAGGTGCACTACAGGTATCTCCGAAAGTGTCTGTTGGGTTGGCTCGGATCGAGACTGGGATTTGTCACTCCGTATGACGGAGAGGTATCTCTGGGCCCACTCGGTATTGCATCATCATAATGAGCTCAATGTGACTAAGTAGTTAGTCACGGGATCATGCATTACGAAACGAGTAAAGTGACTTGCCGGTAACGAGATTGAACGAGGTATTGGGATACCGACGATCGAATCTCGGGCAAGTAACGTACCGATTGACAAAGGGAATTGTATACGGGATTGCTTGAATCCTCGACATCGTGGTTCATCCGATGAGATCATCGTGGAACATGTGGGAGCCAACATGGGTATCCAGATCCCGCTGTTTGTTATTGGCTAGAGAGGTGTCTCGGTCATGTCTGCATGATTCCCGAACCCGTAGGGTCTACACACTTAAGGTTCGATGACACTAGGGTTATAAGGAAGGTTTGTATGTGATTAACGAATGTTGTTCGGAGTCCTGGATGAGATCCCGGACGTCACGAGGAGTTCCGGAATGGTCCGGAGGTAAAGATTTATATATGGGAAGTCACCATACGGTCACCGGAAATATTCGGGGGTATACTGGTATTGTACCGGGACCACAGGAGGGGTTCCGGGGGTCCACCGGGAGGGTCCACCTGCCCTGGAGGGCCTTATGGGCTGTAGGTGGAAGGGAACCAGCCCTTAGTGGGCTGGGCGCCAACCCCCTAGGGCCCATGCGCCTAGGGTTTGGGGGAAACCCTAAAGGGGGGCGCCCCCCCTTGCTTGGGGGGGCAAGCCACCTCCCCCTTGGCCGCCGCCCCCCTCTAGATCCCATCTAGAGGGGCCGACCCCCTTCCCCCTTCTCCCTATAAATAGAGGGGTGAGGGGAGGGCTGCAGCAACACATCCAAGGCGCAGCCCCTCCCCTCCCCAACACCTCTCCTCCTCCGCGTGTGCTTGGCGAAGCCCTGCCGGAGAACTGTCACTCCACCACCACTACGCTGTCGTGCTGCTGTTGGAGCCTTCTTCCTCAACCTCTCCCTCCTCCTTGCTGGATCAAGGCGTGGGAGACGTCACCGCTCCGTTCGTGTGTTGAACGCGGAGGTGCCGTCCGTTCGGCACTTGGATCATCGGTGATTTGGATCACGACGAGTACGACTCCATCAACCCCGTTCTCTTGAACGCTTCCGCTCGTGATCTACAAGGGTATGTAGATGCACTCCTCCCCTCTCGTTGCTAGTAAACTCCATAGATTGATCTTGGTGATGCGTAGAAAATTTTAATTTCTGCTACGATCCCCAACAATAGCATACCCTGCAAAAACAAGTTAGACATCCTCTAATTGTTGTTGCATGTTTTACGTGGCTGATATGGGTTTCTAGCAAGAACGTTTCTTACCTACGCAAAAGCCACAACGGTGATATGTCAATTGATATTTACCCTTCATAAGGACCCTCTTCATCGAATCCGATCCAACTAAAGTTGGAGAGACAGACACCTGCTAGCCACCTTATGCATCAAGTGCATGTCAGTCGGTGGAACCTGTCTCACGTAAGTGTACGTGTAAGGTCGGTCCGGGCCGCTTCATCCCACAATGCCGCCGAATCAAGATAAGACTAGTAACGGTAAGAAAATTGAACAAATCATCGCCCACAACTACTTTGTGTTCTACTCGTGCATAGAATCTACGCATAGACCTAGCTCATGATGCCACTGTTGGGTAACGTAGCAATAATTCAAAATTTTCCTACGTGTCACCAAGATCAATCTAGGAGATGCTAGCAACGAGAGATAGGGAGTGCATCTTCATACCCTAGAAGATCGCTAAGCGGAAGCGTTACAAGAACGCGGTTGATGGAGTCGTCCTCGCGGCGATTCAAATTGCGGAAGATCCGATCTAGCGCCGAACGGACGGCACCTCCGCGTTCAACACACGTACAGCCCGGGGACGTCTCCTCTTTCTTGATCCAGCAAGGGGAGAGGAGAAGTTGAGGGAGAACTCCAGTAGCACGACGGCGTGGTGGCGATGGAGCTCGTGGTTCTCCAGCAGAGCTTCGCTAAGCACTACGGAGGAGGAGGAGGAGTTGGAGGAGGAGAGGGCTGCACCAGGCAAGGGGGTGTGGCTGCCCTCCCACCCCCTCACTATATATAGGGGGAAGGGGAGAGGGGGCCGGCCCCTCTATATGGATCTAGAGGAGGAGGCGGCGGCCAAGGGAAACCCTAGATGGGTTTGGGCGCCCCCACCCCTAGGAAACTTGCCCCCAAGCCGAGAGGGGCGGCTGCCCTAGGGGTGGCGCCCCCACCTCTCCTGGTTACATGAGAGGGGTTGGGAGGGGCGCACAGCCCCTTAGTGGGCTGGTTTGCCCATTCCCCTTGGCCCATAAGGCCCCCCAACGCTTGCCGGGGCCTCCGAAACCCTTTTCGGACATGCTGGCCATAGTCTGGTACCCCCGGAACAATTCCGGACTCCAATACCCTTCGTCCAATATACCGATCTTCACCTCCGGACCATTCCGGAGCTCCTCGTCATGTCCGGGATCTCATCCGGGACTCCAAACAACCTTCGGTAACCACATACTATTTCCCATAACAACTCTAGCGTCACCAAACCTGAAGTGTGTAGACCCTACGGGTTCGGGAACCATGCAGACATGACCGAGACACCTCTCCAGCCAATAACGAATAGTAGGATCTGGATACCCATATTGGCTCCCACATGTTCCACGATGATCTCATCAGATGAACCACAATGTCGGGGATTCAATCAATCCCGTATACAATTCCCTTTGTCCATCGGTTGTTACTTGCCCGAGATTCGATCGTCGGTATCCCAATACCTCGTTCAATCTCGTTACCGGCAAGTCTCTTTACTCGTTCCGTAACGCATGATCCCGTGGCTAACTCCTTAGTCACATTGAGCTCATTATGATGATGCATTACCGAGTGGGCCCAGAGATACCTCTCCGTCACACGGAGTGACAAATCCCAGTCTCGATTCATGCCAACCCAACAGACACTTTCGGAGATACCCGTAGTGTGCCTTTATAGCCACCCAGTTACGTTGTGACGTTTGGCACACCCAAAGCATTCCTACGGTATCCGGGAGTTGCACAATCTCATGGTCTAAGGAAATGATACTTGACATTAGAAAAGCTTTAGCAGACGAACTACACGATCTTGTGCTATGCTTAGGATTGGGTCTTGTCCATCACATCATTCTCCTAATGATGTGATCCCGTTATCAACGACATCCAATGTCCATGGTCAGCAAACCATAACCATCTATTGATCAACGAGCTAGTCAACTAGAGGCTTACTAGGGACATGTTGTGGTCTATGTATTCACACATGTATTACGATTTCCAGTTAATACAATTATAGCATGAACAATAGACAATTATCATGAACAAGGAAATACAATAATAACCATTTTATTATTGCCTCTAGGGCATATTTCCAACATCAAGAGTGGCATGTATGAAAGAATTATAAAGGTGGCTTTGCCACAAATACAATGTCAACTACATGATCATGCATGGCAATATGACAATGATGAAGCGTGTCATAACAAACGGAATGGTGGTAAGTTGCATGACAATATATCTCGGAATGGCTATGGAAATACCCATCAATGGGTAGGTATGGTGGCTGTTTTGAGGAAGGTATATGGTGGATGTATGATACCGGCGAAAGGTGCGCGGTATTAGAGTGGCTAACAGTGGTGGAAGGGTGAGAGTGTGTATAATCCATGGACTCAACATTAGTCATAAAGAACTCACATACTTATTGCAAAAATCTATTAGTTATCGAAACGAAGTACTACGCGCATGCTCCTAGGGGGATAGTTTGGTAGGAAAAGACCATCGCTCGTCCCCGACCGCCACTCATAAGGAAGACAATCAATAAATAGATCATGCTCCGACTTCATCACATAACGGTTCACCATACGTGCATGCTACGGGAATCACAAACTTTAGAAAAATTATTTCTCAAATTCACAACTACTCAACTAGCATGACTCTAATATCACCATCTTCATATCTCAAAACAATCATCAAGTATCAAACTTCTCATAATATTCAATGCACTTTATATGATAGTTTTTATTATACCCATCTTGGATGTTCATCATACTAGGACTAATTTTATAGCCAAAGCAAACTACCATGCTGTTCTAAAAGACTCTCAAAATAATATAAGTGAAGCATGAGAGATCAATAATTTCTATAAAATAAAACCACCACCGTGCTCTAAAAAGATATAAGTGAAGCACTAGAGCAAAATTATCTAGCTCAAAAGATATAAGTGAAGCATATAGAGTATTCTAATAAATTCCGATTCATGTGTGTCTATCCCAAAAGGTGTGTACAGCAAGGATTATTGTGGTAAACTAAAAGGCAAAGACTCAAATCATACAAGACGCTCCAACCAAAACACATATCATGTGGTGAATAAAAATATAGCCTCAAGTAAAGTTACCGATAGACGAAGACGAAAGAGGGGATGCCTTCCGGGGCATCCCCAAGCTTAGGCTTTTGGTTGTCCTTGAATTTTACCTTGGGGTGCCTTGGGCATCCCCAAGCTTAGGCTCTTGCCACTCCTTATTCCATAATCCATCAAATCTTTACCCGAAACTTGAAAACTTCACAACACAAAACTCAACAGAAAATCTTATGAGCTCTGTTAGTATAAGAAAACAAATCACCACCATAAGGTACTGTAATGAACTCATTGTTTATTTATATTGAAACCTACTTTATTCAAACTTCTCTATAGTTCATACCGTAGCCATAGATCCATCAAAATAAGCAAACAACACGCGAAAAACAGAATCTGTCAAAAACAGAACAGTCTGTAGTAATCTGGATCAAACGTATACTTCTGTAACTCCAAAAATTCTGAAATAAATTGGTGGACGTGAGGAATTTGTCTATTAATCATCTGCAAAAAGGATCAACCTAAAAGCACTTTCCAGTAAAAAATGGCAGCTAATCTCGTGAGCTCTAAAGTTTCTGTTTTTACAGCAAGATCATAAAGACTTCACCAAAGTCTTCCCAAAGGTTCTACTTGGCACAAACACTAATTTAAAACATAAAACCACATCTAAACAGAGGCTAGATGAATTATTTATTACTAAACAGAACCCAAAAGCAAGAAACAAAAATAAAATTGGGTTGCCTCCCAACAAGCGCTATCGTTTAACGCCCCTAACTAGGCATAAAGGCAAGGATAGATCTAGGTATTATCATCTTTGGTAGGCAATTCTTCAATAGAACCCTTATAACCCTTAGGAGTTTCCTTCTTTTTATTAATGATCAAACTCCTAGGCAAGAAATCGAGAAAATCATTTGTAGCAAAAGGTTCCTTAATGATAGCGAAAAAGTTGGGGTGAACTCTTATTGATTTGAGATCCGCTTTTTCCTTACTAGAAGATTCACTCTTATTTTTAGGAACATACATTAATTTGGCAAATTTGGTAGTAGGAGGATTTGGAGTATTTTTCACGGATGAAAAGGTAGACCCTAAGTTGGTAATAATATCCTCAAGTTTACCAATTCTTGTGAAATCTTGATCTATTCTTTCGTTAACTATAGGTTCCTTTTCTTTAAAAAAATTCAGAGTAACTCCTACCTTAGATCCATATTGGGTAATTTGGTTGTGGATCTTTTTATCCAAATTTTCAACCAACTCTACAGTTGCAACTTTATTTTCAATAATTTCAAGTCTTTGCATCACATGTTCCAAAGTTAAAATAGTTCCATTAACCAAAAAAGGTGGTGGGCCAAACAAATCTATCATAGCATTATAAGAATCAAAAGTATGGCTACCCAAGAAATTCCCTCCATTAATGGTTTCAATAATATATCTGTTCCAAGGATTGATGCCTACGAAAAATTGCGAAGAAGAATGGAAGTAGGTTGCTTCCTAGTAGATCTATTCTGAGCATTGCAAATTCTATGCCAAGCATCTTTTATATTTTCTCCCTCCCTTTGTTTAAAATTAAGAACTTCATGATCGGGAGTACTAACAATGATAGAAGGACTAGCCATGACAGCAAAGCAAATGATCTAACACACGGATACACAAGAAGCAAGCGACAAAGGGCGAACGGAAAAAGAGGGCGATAAAACGGCAAAGGTGAAGTGGGGGAGAGGAAAACGAGAGGCAAATGGCAAATAATGTAATGCGAGGGATAAGAGTTTGTGATGGGTACTTGGTATGTCTTGAGTTGACTTGACTTGGCGTAGATCTCCCCGGCAACGGCGCCAGAAATCGCACGTTGGTGGGAGATCGAATCTTGACTTGACTTGGTGTAAGCCTCCCCGGCAACGGCGCCAGAAGTCCTTCTTGCTACCTCTTGAGCACTGCGTTGGTTTTCCCTTGAAGAGGAAAGGGTGATGCAGTAAAGTAGCATAAGTATTTTCCTCAGTTTTTGAGAACCAAGGTTTCAATCCAGTAGGAGACTACACGCAAGTCGCCTCGTACCTACACAAACAAATAAGAACCTTGCAACCAACGCGATAAAGGGGTTGTCAATCCCTTCACGGCCACTTGCAAAAGTGAGATCTGATAGAGATAATAAGATAAATATTTTTGATATTTTTATGATATAGATTGAAAGTAAAGATTGCAAAGTAAAATAGATTGGAAACTAATATGATGGAAAATAGACCCGGGGCCATAGGTTTCACTAATGGCTTCTCTCAAGATAGCATAAGTATTACGGTGGGTGAACAAATTACTGTCGAGCAATTGATAGAAAAGTGCATAGTTATGAGAATATCTAGGCATGATAATGTATATAGGCATCACGTCCGTGACATGTAGACCGAAACGATTCTGCATCTACTACTATTACTCCACACATCGACCGTTATCCAGCATGCATCCAGAGTATTAAGTTCACAAGAACAGAGTAACGCATTAGGCAAGATGACATGATGTAGAGGGATAAACTCAAGCAATATGATATAAACCCCATCTTTTTATCCTTGATGGCAACAATACAATGCGTGCCTTGCTGCCCTTGCTGTCACTGGGAAAGGACACCGCAAGATTGAACCCAAAGCTAATCACTTCTCCCATTGCAAGAAAGATCAATCTAGTAGGCCAAACCAAACTGATAATTCGAAGAGACTTGCAAAGATAACAAATCATACATAAAAGAATTCAGAGGAGATTCAAATATTGTTCATAGATAATCTTGATCATAAACCCACAATTCATGGGATCTCGACAAACACACCGCAAAAAGAATTACATCGAATAGATCTCCAAGAAGATCGAGGAGAACTTTGTATTGAGATCCAAAGAGAGAGAAGAAGCCATCTAGCTAATAACTATGGACCCGAAGGTCTGTGGTAAACTACTCACACATCATCGGAGAGGCTATGGTGTTGATGTAGAAGCCCTCCGTGATTGATCCCTCCTCCGGCGGAGCGCCGGAAAAGGCCCCAAGATGGGATCTCACGGGTATAGAAGGTTGCGGCGGTGGAAATAGGGTTTCGTGGTGCTCCTGGATGTTTTTGGGGTATATGGATATATATAGGAGGAAGAAGTAGGTCGGTGGAGCTACGAGGGGCCCACGAGGATGGGGGCGCGCCCAGGGAGGGCAGGCACACCTCTCTGCCTCGTGGCCTCCTCGCTTCTTTCTTGACGTCCACTCCAAGTCCCCTGGATCACGTTTGTTCCAAAATAACTCTCCTGAAAGTTTCATTCCGTTTGGATTCCATTTGATATTCCTTTTCTGCGAAACACTGAAGTAGGCAAAAAAAAAAACAGTAATTTGCACTGGGTCTTCGGTTAATAGGTTAGTCCCAAAAATAATATAAAAGTACTTAGTAAAGCCCATTAAACATCCAAAACAGATAATACTAGCTTAGCCCGTGCGACGGCACGCCGCACCCCATCGATACGGTGCGTGTGTAAATGCTTTTTTTTGCTCATGTAATGGAAAATACTATTTTTTTCCCTTGTCTTAATAGTTGTGCTGATTGTTATGTCTTGAGGATCGCAGATATGGGGTATGTTGAACGAAGAGGTCTCTTTGTGGATATTCCTAACACTATTGGTGAAAGAGAACTCACTTTCAAAAGTAGACGTCTTGGTGAGGGGAAATATAATATGAGTTGTTACATTTGTATTGTGAAGGTACTCATATCGGATGATAACACGCTCGATTTGATAGAAAATATAGTTGATCGGACCAATGTGTTCTAGTTGATGTGAATACACAGAGCAAGTTGTGGAGAGAATCATATGTTCACTTGGGAAGATGGCTAATTTGAAATGGAGGGTGTAAATTGGGAAAATGATGCTTTTCTTTGATGCAAAATGTACCCTATAGTGTTGAACTACGAAATGGGGTGATAGGAAGGCATGTAGATATGCTATCGCAAAGGCTGAACTAATTTGAAATGATATCTTAACTTTGTCATCGGGTTGTGTTTGTTTGTGTATAAATAAATATAGTCTTAAGGATCATCTGGTTATATAATAGTGTAAACGTGTGAATGATAAGTTTATTGATGTGTATGGATGTTTCATAGTTTATGTTTCTGCTAATAGTCATATATCTAGGTTTACATAAAATATGAGTTTAGTCTATTATTTTAGTGTAAAGTTAAGGCGGCAGATGGTACATTTAGAAAAATACAATTCTTGAAGGTGATCCTGAGGTGGTTTAAGCCTGGTGCATGGTAGTATCGGATCATCGGGTATGGGTGTCGTGGGTATATGGAGTAGTATAATGCCTCAGAAATTGATAGATGGGATTAGTACATCCATGTTGACCCAAGTAAGTTCAAATAAAAATATTGATCCAACTGATGTACTTTTATATCAAAGGCGTTGCATATTTCTTTAAATTGAAAGCATTGCATCTTGTAAAATCCATGTAATGTGGTAATTTTACAATTTCTACAAATTGAGGACGGTAAGAGGCACAATTTTCAAATTCAGTTAAGCCAGTCCATGCGTCCAATTTCTTCCCTAGATTTGTGTTAACCTCCCAACATTTCTCATGTAAAGCGGTTAATTAGTGATCCTAAATACTCCCCGGAAACCGAACGACCCCCAGCACAAAATTATTTTTCTGGTTTTTCTATAGCTTATCACATATGCTATTTGGTAAATTATTTTTCTTGTTAGCTTGTACTTCCTCTTATTTTTTTACACTACGCATGAGGAAGGACCCAAGGAAAGGCTTGACAAAAGAAAAGATATACGGAGGAAAAAATTGACATGTTAAGTTAATTTAGGACTGATTTACCATCCTGGTTTTGCATGGATCGGATACATACATCGAGGTAGTTTGCATGAAGCTGATTGGATGTACCCGTTTATAGCCTGAATTCTCTACCCGCCGAAAGAGCTCGCGTACATGGGAACTATCCCTCTCTGAGCATCCACCCAATATGATTGGGAGTAGATAAGAAAATCGTTGAGGAAAGAAGAGATCGCCCAGGAAATCTAGAAGGAATAAATCGCTTAGTGAACTCAGGCTATCGTTTTATTTTTGCCAAGTGTATCATATTTTCTTTGAAAAGCCTCCGGTGTCTATTCGTGTATGATTTGCTATATACATGTAAAAATAACGTATATATAGTATATCCTATCTTCCACACCCAGTGACCAGTGTTTAAATGCTCACAAAGTTCTTAAAAAAAGGTCGTCCATCGATGAGCAACTACCCACACAAACGCTTGTGCGCGCTACGCCAGCCGAGCCGCTCCACCGCGCGAAGCGCACCCGCAGACCCGCTGTAGATTTCCCTGCAGCTCGTCGCCAGCGGCGTGACGACCTTGAAGTTTGAGTTGCTCTCGTACAGGCTCTGGATACGTGACGACGTCGTCGTTGGTCAGCCCCGGCGACGTGATAGTCCATCCACGCATGATTGTCATTCTCCACCGAGTAGCCAAACCCAAGCAGGCCGTCCATCTCGTGCACCCGCCACCGATCCCTAATCGACGGTCGTGTCCAGCGACGCGCGGAACTTGAAGCCGCTGAGCACCCACGCCTCCAATGCGTCTAGATAGAATCGTCTATTAGTCGGCGAGAAGTGTGCGCCAGCATGCCCAGGGCCCGTCAATGCCCCGCCGCCTCATGGTCGACGGTGCAGAGCCCGATAGCGGACACAGGACGTCAGACTCGCGCGAAGTTGAATGTCCTGGCGACCGACCAGGCCGCGAACAGCAAAGAATCGCCCGGGCGATGGTCGTTCAAGTCCGTGACGATGGCATACTCCTGGGAAATTTTACGGTGCATTATAATACACCAGAGCACATGTATTATATGGGCGATCTAATGAATAAAAATAATTAGGCCTTTCTGAGCTCAGGGGTATTTTCGACCTAATTTTTTTTAAACTTTAATCGGCCCAATTAGGTCCTTGGTATTCTCGTCCTAAAATTTTCAATTAAATTAATTGCATTAATAAAGTACTTCATTATAAAGGTCCAATCATCGTGCGTACTCTTTTGAATTTCGGTTCGAGCAGTTCGTCCTCTCTCCTCCTCTCGAGCCCTAACCTCGGGCCCCCTCGATCGCCCTCGATCGCCCCCGGCGCCCTCGATCGGCGCCCTCGATCGGCGCCGATCGCACTCGCCGTGTCTACCCCTCCTGCTCCTACTCCTCCTCACTCCCTCCATCGCAAGTCACCCCAGTCGGGTCGCGGCGCCAGATCTTCCGATGAGCCGCTAATCCACTCCTTCCCCGAGCGGACGCCACCTTCCCCGACCCGAGAGGCCACATCATCCTCATCGACGTGCATCAACTTTTTCACGCCGGATCTTCGCTGTAAGTGCCTAGCCCTCTCAAATCTTTTCTAGTCACTTGTGCTTATAGTACCAATAGGGGTCGGATTTGATTCGGGTTTAGGATATGTCATGTGAGGTTTAGGGTTTATCGTTTCAGAAAGTTGTGACGAGATTTCGATCAGATTTTGTTAGGGTTTAGGATATGTCATGTGAGGTTTAGGGTTTATGTTTTCAGAAAGTTCTGACGAGATTACGATTGAAAGGAAGTGTAAGTCGGATGTAGCTAGGACATATTGAAGGACTTAGTTAGGGTTTTGTGGCATGAGAAAGTTGTCAGCAGATTTGGATTGAAGGAAAGTTATTTTGGATTTAGTTAGGAGATACATTTGAATTGAGTTTCGAGATATTTTGGATTTAGTTAGGAGATAATTAATTTTGTATGGAGTTTGGACTTATTTTGGATTTAGTTAGGAGATAATTTGGATTTAGTTAGGAGATACTTTTGGATTTAGTAAGGAGATAATTTGGATTTAGTTAGGAGATAATTTTGAATGGAGTTTGGAGATAATTGATCTATCAGGGTGGATCTATCAGGGCATTTGAAGGACTCGTGAACTTTGGATTTAGTTAGGAGATCATCAGTTACAGCTACTACAATCAATTAAAAATTTCTGGATTTAGTCAGGGCATATTTACTTACAGATTTTGAAGGACTAAGTTAGTGCATAATTTCGGTAACGTATGCTATCCATCCGTAATATTGACTATCTGCTTTCGCTCGCAGCATAACGACATGGATGATAAAGGCAACGATGGTAAAAACTTGGGTGATACAGGCACGGATGACAAGGACATGGGTCATAGAGGCAACGAAGGCAAAGGCATTGATGATAAGGATAATGAGGATGCAGGCAAGGATGGCATAGATATGGATGATGTACACATGCAAGGTAAAGGAATTGATAATAAAGGCATGGCTGGTTCAGACCTGAATGTGTGTATGGAATACTTAGAGATTGTGAAGAAGACTTTCAGGACTGAGGAAGAAGCCTACATGTTCTACGTAGGCTATGCGAGAAAAAAAGGGTTTGGTGTTAGAAAGGATGATCTGAAGTACAGGGGTCCGGGTCCGAAACAAAATGCATACAGAAGGACATACAAGTGCTGCAAACAAGGATGGCGGGCCCTTAAGCACTTTAACAGAGCTGAAAGGAAAAGAACACCGAGGGGTATTTCTCGGTGTGGGTGTCCCGCTCTTTTTTCAGGTTGAGCTACAAGATAGCAGTGGCCTCTGGTTCGTCAAGAATTTTGTGGACAAGCATAACCATTTGTTTGTCCCTGCTGACCTGACTCCCTACTTATCGGCTCATCGTAGAATGACTGATGCACAAAAGGCCGATGTCATCGAGTATGATCTCGGTGGACTTCGAACACATCAGATTATGAATGTAATAGAGAAGAATGCCGGAGGTCCCGACAAGCTTGGATTTATAGATCGAGACCTATACAACCATGTTTCAATCCAGAAGAAGCGCAAGATAGAAGGCAGTGACGCTAGATATTTGCTCACCTATATGATTGCACAGAAAAAAGCAGACCCAGAATTCTTTTTCAAATACACAAAAGACAGCGAAGGCCATTTGAGGAACATATTCTGGGTTGACTCACAATCCCGCATTGATTATGTTGCCTTTGGTGGTGTCGTGGTGTTCGACAGTACATATCGGTCTAACAAGTACAGGCTTCCGTTTGTTCCATTTGTTGGTCTGAACCACCACCGCAACACAGTTTTGTTTGGGGTCGGTCTAGTGTCAGACGAGACAGTTGCATCATACCAGTGGCTTCTTCATGTATTTTTGGAGGCAATGTCCCAGACGGCACCAATTTCAGCAATCACCGATGGGGATGGTGCAATGGCTAAAGCAATAGCTACTGTCTGGACAGGAACAGATCATCGTTTGTGCACGTGGCATATCGAGGAAAATATTGTGATGCACCTCCACAAGAAAAAGCTTGAGGAATTTAGGGAATTCATTTACCGTCGTTGGGATGTTGATGAGTTTGAGAAAAGATGGGAGGCTTATAAGGTTCGGTTCAAAATAAAACCAACAGGCAAGAGGTCGTCATGGGTTAACAGGATGTACGAGCTGCGACACAAATGGGCTGCTGCGTACACAAAGGGTAGATATTTCCTAGGCATGATGAGTAATCAGAGGAGTGAGTCTCTCAATTCAAGGCTTCATGTGCACCTGAACAGGAAGATGCAGCTTGTTGATTTGTTGCAGCATGTTGAGCACTGTGTATCCATAATGCGTAAGAATGAAGCAGCATTAGATGCAGTAGCGACACATACGATACCCTTCACTAAGCTGAATGCACACCCTCTGGAGATTGCTGCCTCTTATATTTATACAACTGTGATGTTTCCACGGGTAAAGCGTCAGATTGTCGAAGGAACAAATTGGCAGGTCACAGACCGGGTAGCGTGTGATGGTTTGGTCGTGTTTGGAGTTCTGCGCAAAGCCCCATATGATAAAGTCCCATATGGCAGGGATGCTAGAGAATTGCAAGGTAAGGAAGGTAAGTATGCTGAGGACTTGCATGCAAAAAAATTGGATGTTGAGGATCCCAATGACTTGGAAGGTAAGGATGCTGCGGACTTGCATGCAAAAAACTTGGATGCTGAGGATCCCAATGACTTGGAAGGTAAGGATGCTGAGGACTTGCATGCAAAAAACTTGGATGCTGAGGATCCCAATGACTTGGAAGGCAAGGATGGTGTGGACTTGCATGCCAAAAACCTGGATGCTAAGGATCCCAATCACTTGGAAGGTAAGGACAGTGAGGAGTTGGATGCAAAAAAGTTGGATGCACAAGACGTGGATGCTAAGCCTGTGGATTTTATATATCGCGTGACTTGTCTGTTTACAGAAGCAAGACAGGATGATGCAGCTTGTAAATGTAAAAAGTTGGAAAGTCAGGATTACCCATGCGCACATATATTCTGCGTTCTGGATCATCTTGGTGTACGCACATTTCCAAAAAAATTTGTCAAGAAAAGATGGACAATGCATGCCAAGCCAGCATTCCCTTCTTCGAGGACTGCGAATACTCATGTATGGTCTGATCACATGAATAAGTATCATCAACTACGCAACATGGCTAGTGACGCTTTATTCACAGCCGCAGCTAGCGATTCACATTCAGAACAGGTGATGGAGCTCCTCCGGAGTATATTGGTTGATCGAGAAAAAACTGATTTGGATGAAGGCCATAAATCGTTTGTTCCTTTGCCGGCATACTTTTCTGCTGCTCGCGAATGCTGCATTGATGACGTGGAAAATCCAATGAAAATAGTTCCAAAAGGGAGACCAACTACCGAAGAATCGAACAAGAGGATTAAATCCAGGCGCGAGCGGATGAGAGGGAAAAAAAGCAACGAAGTTAGTGCACATGTTTATCTCATTGTTCATTTCCATACATGCTTACAATGTTAATATGTTCTCTCTTTTTCTTCAATTTACTCATGAACAAATCGGGGAAATCAAAGGTCACAAGGAGGAAGAAGCGGAAAGGGAAAGACTCAGAGACAGAAGAAGACATAGATTCAGATATAGAAGAAGAGGAAGATTCAAAAAAAGCAACGAAGTTAGTGCACATGTTAATCTCATTGTTCATTTCCATACATGCTTACAGTGTTAATATGTTCTCCCGATGAGTGTTCACATGTTTTTCTTCAATTTACGGAGGAAAAAATCGAGGAAATCAAATAGCACAAGGAGGAAGAAGCAAAAAGAAGAGACAGAGTCAGATACAGAAGAAGAGACAGAGGCAGATACAGAAGAAGAGACAGAGGCAGATACAGAAGAAGAGACAGAGGCAGATACAGAAGAAGAGGAAGATTAAGGTACAGAAGAAGAGGAAGATTCAGATGCAGAAGAAGAGGGGGATTCAGATGCAGAAGAAGAGGGAGATTCAGATGCAGAAGAAGAGGGAGATTCAGATGAGGAAGAAGAGGAAGATTCAGATGCAGAAGATGGTGGGCTGAGGAAGGCTAGAAAGAGACCATTGGAGGTTGCAGAAGGGGATTACGCAAAACCAAACAAGTGGGCATTAGCACAATTGTGCGAACTTAAACATGTTTTCGAATGCTGGCTGCAGATTCATCTATTTCATTTTTTTGCAGGAAACGCAAGGGCGCTCCAAATGTCAATGCTGGGAGGACGAAAAAGAACGATGACAAGGGTGCGCGAGTAAAACCAGTGAAGTTAGTGTCTGTACTTACATGTCCGCTCTAGAAGTCGGGTATTTGCTAGTACTGTGTTGACGTTTCTTAACTTTTCCAGGAAAGACTCTAGTAAGGGCGGTAAAGAACAGACCAAAGGGGTGATGAAGACAAAAAGGCCTGCTAGGAATGTACCACAGGCTGAGCGAATAAGAGCTGTCAAGTTAGCTTCTATAGCTATGAAGAGAAAATCAGTGAAGTTAGTGTTTTTTCTGTTATAGTGTACTGTACATGCTCAAATATTCTTTGCTATCCTATTAACAAACGTTGTTTCATGCAGGAAAGCTAAAGTGAAGTAGAGACAGGATATTTAGATGCACAGGGTCAAGCAGAGAAAACAAAAGGATTTCTGGGGTCGAAAAATTGAGAACAAACTAAAATAGACAGCTTTCCATGCCGTGATCCACCTTGTTTCTCATGTATTAGACCTATTTGAGGGACTGCCACTATTTTTCTGAATTCCTCGTTTGATTGGTACACCCTCATTTTATTATGGACGGGTCGACATGGTAGGCTAGTTATGATTTATCAACATCGATGAAACAATGCATTTTTAGTGAAGTTGGTTTTATGTATTTTTTTCATTTTTTACATAATATATTGCTGAAATTTGTTCAAAGTGTAGTCAAATTTCATACTTGAAATATAAAATAGAAACCAAAAATTTATATATATAAGAAAATAGAACGTTAATAGAAACCTCGTTTTCAAATAACATTGAAAATCGTTTATTTTCAAATAGAAAATAAGCATACTGATATTTTAAAAGTAGCATGCTCATTTGAAAAAAGCATGTTCAATTGAAAATAAAATAGAATGAATATGCTGATTTAAAAATAGCATGCTGGTTTTAAAAATAGCATGCTACTTTTAAAATTATAATGCTCTTTTCAATATGCTACTTTTAAAATAACATGCTGATTTCAAAAATATCATGCTAATTTCAAAAATAGCATGGTACATTTAAAAATATAATGCTCTTTTCAATATGCTACTTTTAAAATAGCATGCTCTTTTCAAAAATATCATGCTTGTTTTAAAAATAGCATGCTTATTTTACAAATATAATGCTCTTTTCAATATGCTACTTTTAAAATAGCATGCTGATTTCAAAAATAGCATGTTGATTTAAAAAAATCATGTTCTTTTGAATATGTTGTTTTTAAAAATAGCATGCCGATTTCAAAATATAACGCAGTTTTTAAACTGATTTCAAAAATTACATGCTTTTTTAAATATGTTGTTTTGAAAGCAGCGTGCTGATTTTGAAAACATCAATTTTTTTAATTACGCTTTTTAAAAGATAGCATGTTTTTTAGTATATACTGTTTTTCAAATTTAAAAAAACATCATTTTGAAAATAGCATGACATCTCGAAAGTAACAGAAACATCATTTTTTGCATTGCATTTCGACCCGCAAGTTTTTGTTTTGCATTGCATTTTTTTGTGCGACACACATACAAACCGCATTTTCAAAATAACTCGTACTAGCCAACACAAAAACCTCATTCAAAAATGAAAGTAGTGTCTAATCCATTTGAAACCCGGTTAGATTTGATTCTAAAAATACTAGCATCACTGTGGCAAAAAAAGGAAATATAATTGAAGTCCATAAAGGTAATTATATCAAGGAGGGTACCAGGGTGCGTTATATGTATAGACTTGCATAGCAAGTACATTACGCCACATAGGGTTCATACTACCACCAAGTTACTGCCAAGTTCGACTTACTGGACGATCTTCATATCCAGTCGGACCCAAAAGTTATACCACCAAAGTACCAGTTACTACCAAGTACCAATTACTACTAAGTTGCACTTACTGGACCCAAAAGCTGATACTACCAACTTGCAGTTACTGGCTCGTACATACAGATTATAAAACTAGCGTCAAACTACTGCCATGGGTCAACGAATCCTCATGCCACTAACCATGTTCACCCTAAGCCCACCTCCACTCCTTTCCATGAACCTGAAGATAGCCATTTGATCTTTTTTCATTCTGGCGCCCTCAACGACTTCTCTCCAGTTCTTCGTCATGATCGCATGCCCGTCCTTCTTGCCCATCTTGAACAAGACCTTTTTATTACCTTCAAAATGTTCGTTGGTGACACGCACAACCATGGGCTTTCGCAGATAATCTTTGAGGTAGGCCTGACTGTAATCCTTTGAGAAGCACTGATTGCACAGGGAAATAAATAATGTTACATAAAAATGAAGTATGATTTGCACACACAAAAAGTAAGTATGATTTGCACAACCACGCCCGTCCTCCTCTCTGTCTCTACATGATGGCATTTTCACTAGTGAAGTATGATTTGCAAAAAGAAAAGTCGAAGTGTTTACCATCTTGCTCTTCCCTCTGATGACTGCCGAGCGAGTGACGGTGCTGACATAGTATGGTATGGGAGGTTGGCACTGCTTTACTATGGATTTGAGCCAATCCCACCGATCCTCGTTTAGCGATACATGGTTACCGTAGAAGATGCGATCCTCGAAAGTTCCTTTTCTCACAAGGTATCCCGGACCTGTATCAAAAAAAAATTAAGATGACAGAGTAGTAAATAATTTCATACGTAAGATCTAGAACATCAGCACTGGGTTAATGATCAATGCCTACTCCAATGATCAAGAAATGAAGGACATAGACAACCCAACCACATCCACCCAACAATATCTCGTAGAAACATGGGCAAATTGAATATTTGATTTATTTAAACTAACAACTAAACACTGCTCTATGTAAGCTCTAGTTCAGTCAATGTTGATTTGGAAGGTCATCTAGAACCCAAACAGAGTAATGTGTGGTAATCAAGTGTCACTCAAACATCAACTTTCGATATTTCACGGTTCATTTAATATCTGACCAGCCAAATAGAACTTTACCCCGTAGTGCCAAGATAGGATCGTGGTCCACATCTCCATCTCCATCAGAACTATCATTAGTGTCATAGTCGCTAGAGGTGTCGTCATCACCGCTATAGCCATCACTCCCACGTGAAGTGCCATCTGAAGCATCATCTGAGGTGGTCCGGTGATCACTCTCTCTGCTGATGAGGATGGTTTCCCTTGCCATTCAAACCTGTTGCATGCATTGCAATGAACAAATGTTCGTTATTGATATATGAAATCAGTCTTCCATTAGGACTTGTTAGCACCATATACAATGTGAATAATCTTTTCGCATACTTCTTGCTAAGTACGTAGTTCATGTATAAACATCTACACGAAAAAGCTAGTCGACAACTATTCGCATGACTAGTTAAGACTAGTGGTTAGACTCATAATCATTGGGCAGACATAACCAATTAGGATATTTCAAGGTTACAATTTTTTGAGCTGGACAAGAAAACTTGGTAACCAACCAATTAGTAGCCATGTAAAAATGAACCATGATTGACTGCTCTCATCGAGCAATACGTGAAACTATAACTGATCTGCCTTTGATCACTGCAAATTTCCTGATGGGCTGTTGTGTGGTACCATCAGGTAATAAATATAAAGTCTTTAAATTGTCCCAACAAAACAAATAATGCATTTGCTGCTGTACATAACATTTTTAGAGGTAGCTGTGGAGGTTAATTTTCCAATTTCCAGTGAGAATAAGGACATGATAGAATCTCTCAAGCAAGATAATCATAGTGAAGGCTATGAGAACGAGCAAGGTATGCTGACCAATAGTCACCCTTTTGTATACTTGCTATTTATTTACTCATTACTACCCATACCAACAAGTAAAATCATGATTATGAAGTATAATGGCAGAAAATCCAACAGTGAGGAATTTGTTGCAATGTGTACTACTAGCTCACAGGAAATTTTCATTGACACCAACAAGCCCATACCATATCTTGGAGATAGGCTGACATAATTCAAGTAAGCAGTAACAAAAATCAGCAAAAATATGCACCAACCAAAAATATTACATGTGTGCACATATCATCAAAAACATGCACCAATCAAGAGCAGTCTATACTTGACAAATCCTTCAAAATATGCACTAATCATCATACTACCATCGAGTAATACATGAAACTATAACTGATCCTCATTCCATCATTACAAATTTCCTCATGGACTGCTTCTGTGCTCGCCTTTTTAGTTTTTAATAACTAAGCATCAGCAAATACATATACACAGTCTTCAAACTATCCCAACAAACCAAAACATGTGTATGCTCCTGTGAATATACTTTTTCTATATCTAGCAGTGGGGGGCCATTTTCCAGGGGGAAAAAGTACTTGATAGCATCTGTCAAGCAAGATGATAGCATAGTGAAGGCTATGTCGACGAGCAAGGTATGCTGGCCAACACCCACCTTTTTCTCTTACTTGCACGAAAGTGTTTACCCATTACTACCCATACGAACAAGTAAAACCATGATTACGCAGTACATTGTCAGATTATCTTGCTGTAAAATTACTTGTTGCAATATGACCTACTAGTTGACAGTAAATCTGCGAATACCCGAAACATGCACACAAGCAAGTCTCAGATTTTAACTTGGGCGGTGCTGCTAGATCGCAAAATGAAGGTCAGATCGACATTCGAAGGGCAGGGAAGATCAATCTTACCTGCGAAGTGGTACCAGATGGGGCTGGAGTAGACTTGTTCGAAGCTGGCACCACCGGAGCTTCGGGCGGCGCGACCAGGATTGGGGAGAAGAGGTGCCGTTGTCGGACCTTGCTGTCAACGAACCAGTGGAGAATCGTGGCCGGAGCAGGGGGAGTGGGTGGCCTCGCGGATCCGGCCGATTTGACGACGACGGGGGCGGCCAAGGTGACGGCTTGGCAAACCCAAGCCGTCGCCCTCCGCGTCGCCTCTCTGTCTCTGCAAAGAGCGAAGTGTGGTGGGATTGGGAATGGGGGTGGGGTTGGGGTTGGGGCCATCGCTCGCTTTTCTCTCTGCCTCCCACTTGTGCAGGCCTACAAAAGGAACAAAGTGTTGGGCCGGATCAGATGCAGATTTGGCAGCTTTACCAATTCTGGCCAAACAGAAAAGATCAGCATGACCACAGGTGGTCTTTTGAAGAAACCCTAAAAATACACTGCTGTTCATATTGCATGTGGATGAGTCTTTCAGTACACCAATTGATATTGAATAATTTTAAGCACTCCACAGTATATATATATATATATGAAAATAATGGTTAACCAATAAAATGGTAAACTATTAGATGCAAGGTTACAAATATTTGAAAAAATCAATAATTGAATTGTATGCATTTTTATGATTAAATTTAATAAATGTAACATTTTTGCAAAAACTATGATAATTAAAATATTCATTGGTATTAAAAAAACAACCGCAAATGACTACTTATGCCAACCAGAACTTCTTCAGGGTTTCGTTTATTCATCTATTCTTTGGCATGCTGGTTCTCATAACGCCTTCTTCGGACCTTCTCTTTGTCCGACAAATTCCCGAGATATTGGGATAGCGCCTTGTGTTTCGCCCTCACACCATGCTTCATTTGGTATCCTTTGGCAACTCCTTCGGCGTGCTCAAGAATACTAACGAAAGCCGGGTCCAGATATTTGCCACAGAACGCGCAACGATATGCCATACGCTTAAGCACGTTGCACTGTCCATTCTGCAATTCTTCAAGGGTTTTCTGAGTGTGTGCATCCATCTCTCCTTCGGAAATGTCCGCATAATCATGAGAATAAGGCTGCAAGTTTAAATTATGTATGATATAAGCTGCACCATTGTTTATAGTACCTAATATTCCCTAAGTTTCATACTGTAGTGCCTATAAATTATTTTTAAAGTAAATATTTATTAACTTTGAAAATTTAAGGAGAAAAAATCAATATCAAATCCATATGAAAGCATAAATCATATGATGTACTTTAAAAAAAATTGTCAATAAACATGCACAACCTTTATGATGTCTGACTTTTAGCATAAAACCAAAACGCACTAAATTGTGGAGTGGATGAACCATTAATTTCTCAAGGATTGATTGAATAAATAATGATCATTACGTACTGATGATCAGCATTATATTTAGAGTTAGATTCCATTATGCCAATTCAACAATGTATTGATGGTTTAATGATTAACCTCTAACCTTAAACTTGAAGACAGATCCAGGGTTAAAAAATTTAAAATTACCGTAACGGAATTCCAGTCCGTGCCGTGCATGTGCTGCTGCTTGTGATCGACGACGGAGTACTGCACCTCATTGAAACGATGCTTCTCTGGGTCGGACACCGAGTAGTCCAAAGCTTTCTCGTGGGGATCCTGATCCATGCGATGGACGACGACGTCGGTGGTTAGCCCCGCAAGTCCACGATCTGTCACGACGGCGTCCATGAAAGGCCCCTCACGTCCATGGCCACGATCTGTCACAACGGCCAATCGACCTCCACGAGTGGATTTCATATCCGGCGGCAGGGAGGCGGGCGTGTGAGCGGCGGCGATGGTTTTAGAGCGTACCCTAGGGGGAGAGATGCGGGGAGTAATTGGTAGTTACCTACTATAGCGGAAATACTTATGAGAAAAATTGATTGGTCGGCGTTGGGCACCTTCAATGCAGCGGCACTTATTTAGGCACTTAATTAGGATCCTGGAAAAAAAATCACAAGCGTATGCGCTTGGGGCAGGAGCTAGGAACTGGATTTTGTACATTTACGTGATGCAATCCAAAGATCGTGTCCGGGGTGGATGGGTTGGGGGTTGAAAATTGTGTACATAAACCCTAATGCTCAAGACTTCTGAAAACATCAGATCAAATTGTCATCAAGTGATCTAGTATTACTTGGATCGAGACTTTGTGATCATCATGTAGCCACGCCACAAACACCATGATTCTAGTATTACTTGGATCAACACCTTAGGCAGCAAACTAGTGCATTTCCTTTTTGAGTCACCATCTTCCTTCTTGAAAACCACATGTACACACTCATCATGTATACCAGAACACATCAGAATCTGTTAACGAGCACTCACAAGCTTAACTAGCTTCAAACGAACCTAGCCAATCAGGGTTGTATGCTACTTAATCTAAATGAGCCGATGATTAATGAGCACGAGTTTAACAAGCAGAGATGCCAAACCACACACCAATTAACATAGTTCTACCTTAGGTCAACGCTTCCATATATACAAAAGCAAGCACCACTTAGTAGTACTGGTGCACATAGTTCGACCATAAACGTTCACCAACAAAGTATAGCATAGGGTAGTACTTAGCATAGTTAAAACCAATAGAGCATCAGTTCTAGCTGCGAGGGTGCGCACTTCCCTAAAGCCTCAAAGAAGCCTCATCAAGTAGTCGGCATACGCGGCGTGCTTCACCCTGAAAGCGTAGCCATTCTTGATGCTGCCTTGGGATGTTCCGACTGCATGGTTGATGGTACTCGACAGGTCACCTTTCATCAGCTTGTTGCAGTAAGGGCATCCGTAGCCCCCCCTTCCGATTCTTGGCCTGACATGTTTCTCGAGCACACCACTGTCCAGCTCCCTCACCTTCTGCCTCCTGTAGATCCCCTGGGTTTCTGGGTCGCTGTCGACATTGTCACCTAGGACCTACATGTAGTACAAAATGTTGCATAAGTATATTTAATATGATAACTCAGCAGACACATAGTCTATGAAACATAATGTAATTGATGACAGCGTAAAATATCTTCAAATGACGTTGAAAAAATAAATGCATAACTTATTAGTTGCTACATAAGCAACTAAATGGGATAGTACCATATATAGTAAAAAAATGAAGGATCAACCATACATGTCCAAGAGAGCACTAGCATTGCCACATTTTGCCACACCATTTTCCCAAGCTTGCCTAAGGTTAGTTCATCAAAATGAGAGCCACAAGTTGGCAAGCCTAAGAGAACCTTGCCACACTTTTTGTGTGTATGCCATGTGGGACCCAAGTGTGGCTTGCCTAAGGTGTGGCTGGAACCAAACACTAACTTAAGTTGGTCAAACTTGCCTAACCTTAGGTATGGCAATCTTTGGCAAAGTTAGTCACAAACCAAACAACCCTTTAGTGCAACAAAATTCACTTGTTACGTAAAAATGCATGAACTAATGATGTAACATGGCAGAGTAGCATACATATGTACTAATGCAAAAAAAAAGACTTATAACTTACATGCATGACTAGATAAAATAGCTCGTGAGCTGTATCTATTTAGGGTTAGAATTTTGTGTGCTTATGATGATGGATATTGAAAGTCCACATGTTATCGTCGTGGAAGTTTCCCCTGTTGATCGAACCCCACCCATCAATGTTCCTGAACCATTCAACGTTCTAGGTAAAGTTGTTAATTATTATGAATTCTGACAATAAGTGATCCCAAATGTTGTACTTACAAAAAGGGTTTTTATCATTTATGCCACCAGTTGTGTCCCACAACTAAGCATCACCACTAGGAATTTCTACTGCTAAAAAAAGTCATCGCTTCGTTAGACACATGCTCAAAAATGCCACTGCACATCATTATTGTGATATCAAATCTATCTTGACATGCTATAATGGCATCAATACCTATGGACCAACATGCCAGCTCTCCCTCTATCTCACTACAATAAAGTGTGGGCCCACTTGATCCCAACAACGTTCTTATTTTCCTGTAAAATTATTCGCTTACTTACTCCTCACAAGTGGGGCCACACTTATCATTGTGAGATAGAGAGAACTGAAATGTGGGCCTGGGCTTTTTTTTGTCATATTGGATGGTCAACAAGTTTTACATGAAAATAACAATGTCTAATGGCATTATTGAGCAAACATCTAACGGAACGATGGCATTTTTGATACATCTAATGGCATTTTTGAGTAAGCATCTCACGAATCGATGGCATTTTTGAGCGGCTGTAACTTCTAAGGGAAAAACTGAGTAGTGGGATACAACTGGTGGCATAAATGATAAAAACCCTACAAAAGAACTAATTAAAACAACTCAAGTAAAACATTGATGATATCCAATTTCTTTCTAAAATAGCCATTGCTTAGAGATAATCAATGTTTAAAATCATTGCCACAACCACTTATGGAACATTTAAACCAAAGATCGATCAAGTGCAACCAAACATGTACTCAACATTGTAATACCTTATTTGCCTTGTACTGACCAGAGAAAACCTAGGATATTACAAAATAAATAAATAAATAAATAAATAAAGGGGATAGATGACTAACCTCTTCTTCGTTCTCGTCGGCGACGACCACAGGTGGGGGCAGGGGAGGCAACAACCGCGGCAGACGAACACCCGGCTGAGGCTGAGGAGCCACCACCTGCTCCGGCAGAGAAGCCAGAGGAGCTACCTGTTCCGGATTATTAGCAGAATAATTTATATAGGTCAAAAACTGACATATACATGCCTCCATAAATGTAATCTAGCTACACAGCTGCGGATCCAGGATTTCATACTTGGGTGTTCAAAAATTTATATTGCAAACTAAAACCACAACAATATTTTTCAAATGGAGGGAGTAATATCTAAAATTTTCATGTGAAAAGATTCTTAGTCCGTCGTAATGACAGTACTGACATGAATGACAGAAAATGAAGATTATTTACTTCATGACCATACAATATGACATTTTCATAAACAAGGCATGGTGTTGTTATCCTTAAGTTGCAGAAAATATTTTCACAATCACCTAAGTAGGCAATTCAATTCCAAGGTCAAGCTACATATTTGTATTAGCACAATCACCAAACCTAGGTGGATTTATTAGCAGAATAATTTATCTAGATCAAAATATTGCCTATACAGGGCTCAACACATGTAACCTAGCTAGTTACCTAACACATCTACAGAATATTGATATGGAGTCCATCGATCAAAGATAAAAAGAAACCCTGGGCTTCCCCAAAAATAGAGAAAAGGACCGACCAAAGCACACCTAGGATTTTACAAAAAACTGAAGGAGATAGATGACTAATGTCGTCGTTGTTGACGTCGCCGGCGACCACTGGCTCGGGCACCGGAGGCGTCACCCGCGGCAGAGGAGACACCTGCTCCGTCTGAGGAGCCAGAGCAGCTACCGGGGCCCACATAAATGGCTGTGCAAGGACAGTTTCATGCCGGTCAAGTACCATATATAAGAAATTTCGGCCAAAAAAATTCAGGTGCAGTACTGTACGTCTGTACTGGTGCTGCTGCTATCAAAATTTGGCATCAACACATTTTGGATGCACGAGAACCATGAGATCCGAGTGGTTGGTAGATCTTAAATAAAGATAACCTATACAATGAGGAGCCGACCCCCACACCCATGCACCCATGTGGATCCGCCCTGAAACCTAACGGATCTAACGAATCTAGGCTGACACCTAGGATTGACCAGAGCACACCTAGGATTTTACAAAAAATTAAAGGAGATAGATGACTAACGTCTTCTTTGTTGACATCGCCGACGACCACAGGCTCGGGCACAGGAGGCATCACCTGCTCCGTCTGAGGAGCCAGAGCAGCTACCTGGTCCCACATAAATAGCAGAATATTTTATATAGATAAAAAATGTCATATACATGCCTAAACTAATGCAACCTAGCAACATAGCTTCGGATCCAGGATTTCAAAGTTGGGTGTTCAAAAATTAATATTGCAAACCAAAACCACAACAATATTTTTCAAACAGCTGAGATCAAGTTGGCTTTTGAGTCCAGAAGGCATTCTTCTGCCTCTGCTTCTGTTACTCAAGAAATTAAAGAGTTAGGAGTAATAGCTAAAATGTTCATGTGAAAATATTATTTTTCCATCATACTGACAGTACAGACATGAATGGCAGAAAATGAAGATTATTTAGTGTGACATTTTCGTAAACAAGTCATGGTGTTGTTATCCTTTACTTGCAGAAAGTATTATGCTGAAAATAAGCAACCAAATAATATATTTCAAGTAGGGATGATAACAAGTCAATAATATTACAGCCTATGGTAATTGGACTCCAGGAATCAAGCAATTGGTGTTGAGCAAATTGAACGACAAAAAATGTGTCTGTTGGATTAAGCGTGAGAGGCTAGTTTTATACAAATTGACATGAAGTTTAGTGCATAAACTACACCACTTTTAGTCCATTTAGCAATAAAAGAACCATATATAAGAAATTTCGGGCAAAAAATTTCGGGTGGTTGGTAGATCTATCTTAAAATTTGGCATCAACACATTTTGGATGCACGAGAGCCATGGATCGGAGTGGTTGGTAGATCTTAAAAACAAGATAACCTATACAATGAGGAGCCGACCCCCACACCCATGCACCCATGTGGATCCGCCCTTGAAACCTACCGGATCTAACGAATCTAGGTACGGATTTCATAGATGGAAGAAAAGCAGAAACCCTAGCCATGCCCAAAAATAGATAAGGGACTGAACAAGGAAACCTAGGATATTTCCTAAAATAGGATTGACCTCTTCTTCGTCATCGTCGCCGTCGACGTTGACCACGGGCTGCGGCAGAGGAGGCAGATGGCATGGCAGAGGAGGCAGATGGCGTGGCAGAGGAGTCACCTGCTCCGACGTAGGTGACACCTGCACCGGAGCCTGGACGTGGTCGACGACATCACGGCCGCCCTGCTGCCGGCTGGACCCCTCGCCGGCGGGGAGGGGTTTCTCCATGTGCAGCTTCGCACGGTGCTTGGATGCTTCGTGCGCCATGGCGTCGGCCCTCCCTCCCATGGTGCGCTTGGGCATCTCGATGGCGGAGGTGCAGCAGCGGGAAGGGAGCAGCGGCGGGGTGGGCAGGCGAGTGGTGAGGCGTGGGAAGAGGACGGGAAGAGGGGGGCGGCGATGAGATAAATGGTAATGGGGAAGCAGAGCGTGCTATGGGGAAGCGGAGCCGCCGATTTAGTCCTGGGTAGTGAAAAGGAGTTGTTGCCACGTTCACACCTCCCCATGCGTTGTTCACACCACCATGTCTTGCCACGTCAAAACATAACTTCTCACTTCTCACTAAAATGAATAGCCCGATCGTGCACAGCCATGATTTAGGAGTAATGAAACTTCCCTTCAAAAAATTGTGTAATGCAACTGCTCCCTCATTACACAGAACAAAGTCATACAGTGGGACAATTGAATTTGTAGGCTTGTTTCATCTGCATGTGTCATGTTTTATATTTGCCCTCAAATATGTTGTAAAACTTTGCAAATAATGGAATGGCAACAAATGGATGTGACAAAACTTCGTCAGCAACCGCGCGGATTCGTCGGCCATATATCCGATGTCCGGTACCGAGGAAGGGAATGTTGTTCCACGCGATGCCATGTGTTTCGTTTGGACCCATATCATGCACCCCGAGCCAACCGGGCCAAAACATGCGCCGCTAGCCTTCTCGATCCAAACAACGAGCTAGTGTCCACCATGCGCAGAGATGCTCATGTGGACAGGTTTGCTAGCACTAGTGAATGACGTCGGATCTCGGTGTGCAATATGTGTAGCCGCGTGTCTCTTTGGCGTGCCTGGCATATCGAAGGGACTCATTGAAGTTCCAACGAACCGCGGTGGGGTGAATGCTGGATGTATGGTGTGGGTCAACCTGGCTAACGGTGCATGGATTGAGTTTAGGTGGCTAGGTTTGCATGGCTAGGGGGCTAGATGGCTAATGAGTGCGCATGCGTCATCTGTACATTGTCAAGGATGAATGGTGGTTGTCTACGTGGCCATGCGTGCATGCATGGTGTGGGTCCAGTTTGCGTTCGGCGCACGGGATGTGCCTTGGTGGGTAGGGCCCACAACTTGCGGCACAGAGTTCTGAAGCAGATGAAGGGGCGGGCCCCGGTCTTCGTCCACAAGCAGGACTTGTTCCCTCTCGATGGCTAGCTCCGGGATGCGTTTTGGTCTCGTTTACACACAACCTATGTGAAGGCTTATGCGTGCCGCTCTCGATTTTCGACCACACCCACACCGCGAAAGGTCCCAAGAAATTTGGATCCCTCATGAATTTGCACGGACTATGGCGGCAGACGAGACCCGGCATTTTTTGCCCTTAACAACGGCTCTGAGGCGGCCCTGCCCATTGGTCGCACATGGCACATATATGGACCAGAGCTTAGCATGGAACTGTCACCCCCAATCCCTGCTGTGATTTCATGTGGCCGCAGTATAGATCCTGAATTTCCGACGATACTGCCCTAGAAATGTGGCAAATGTCCCAAATATGGAAGCGCGGGCTCCGAGAAAGGCCGGGACCTTGCATGCGCTTTTGGATTGTTCTTCGTTGACCCGAGAGAGAGCATCGACGAAAATGGAGGAACGGGCCCACATTCATTGCGCAAACTGGACACGTTACCTCAAGGTACTAGATCCAAACCATGCACCCCCGCCGCCTAGACCCACGTGGTGCACCACTTAGACACTAGACCCACATCACTTACGCCGGCCCCCAAGCCAACCATTCCCCGTGTAGACTCATATGCCGCACCCCGCAAAATAGCTTAGCACAAGACTTCCACCCCGATTTCCACAACATGCACCACTACACGTAAGTGTCCAAAAAATGGACTATCGCATTATCAACATTTTTTTTGCCAAAACAAGTAAGTTGTTTTTAAATTGCTTGAAAATAGCAAGGTTTCTGTTAAATTATAATTTCATTAATTACACATTATAACGTGCATTTTTCCCCTCAAAAAGGGGTGCATTCCTTTTTGTAAACCCACAAAATTACTTCCTTTCCCTCGAAAAAAAGAATCCTTCTTCACCCTCTCACGATCACATTCACGGTGGCCTCGCCCTATAATCTAGGAGTGGTCAATCCAATCTCCCCACGGGGGACAACTTCCACGCACTATCTATCTTGGTTGGTTGCAACCATCTCGCCATCGCGGGTTTTTATGGGAAAATCACATTATTTTGTTTTTCCTTCCAAAGATATGTGGCGAAAAAACATGGAACAAAAATTGTAGATGGCATGGTGGGATACGTGCACATGTTGTCTTTTTGTACTACAAGTGCACTTGTTGGCAAGTTGCATGTGCACGTGTCATGTTTCGTTTTTTATTAAAATTATGTTGTACACCTTTACATACACGCCTGAATTATTGTTTTCGTATGTTAATAATTCCTAAATATTGAAATTCAGCATGCACATAACACATGGCTTCCAAGCTTCGTCAGCGACCGCTTGGATTCGTCTGGTATATGCCCGCTGTCTGGTATTGGGCAGGGGAATGTGGATCCATGCGATGCCATGCGTTTCATCTGGACCCATGTCATGCACCCCCAACCAATCGGGCCAACATCATGTGCCACTAGGCTTCTCGATCCTAACCATGCGCTAGTGTCCACCATGGGTAGAGATGCTCAGGTGCACAGGTTTGCTGGCACTAGTGAATGACGTCGTATATCGGTGTGCAATATGTGTAGTCGCGTATTGCTTTGACATACCTGGCATGCCGAGGGAAGGGACTCGTGTCGGAGGTCCAACGAACCGAGGTGGGGTCAATAATGGATGGATGGTGTGGGTGAACCTGGCAAACAGTGCACGGTTTGAGTGAAGCTGGCTAGGTGTGCATGGCTGGGGGCTAGATGGCTAATGAGTGCGCATGCATCTTGTGTACATTGTCAAGGTTGACCAGTGAGTGTCTACTTGGCCACGCGTGCATGCATGGTGTGGGTCCAGTTGGCGTGCGGTGCACGGGACGAGCCTTGGTTGCTAGGGTCCACATCTTGCGGCACGGAGTTTTGAAGCAGATTTCCTCTCAATGGACAATGGCTCCGAGGCGGCCCTTCTCTTTGGTGGCACATGGCCCATATATATGGACCAAAGAGCTTAGCATGTGATTGTTACCCCATTCCCTGCTATGATTTCATGTGGCCGCGGTATAGATCGTGAATTCCCGATGATACTACCCTAGAAATGCGGCAACTGTCCCGAATATGGCACGCGGGACCCAAGAAAGGTCGGGACCTAGCATGCGCCTTTGGATTGTTCTCCGTTGACCCGAGAGAAATCACCGATGAAAACGGAGGAACGGGCCCGCACTCAGTGCGCAAACCGGATGCGTTACCTCAAGGTAGCTAGATCCAAACCATGCACCCCCACTTTCTAGACTCACGTGGCGCACCACTTACGCAGTAGACCCACACCACTTACACCGGCCCCCAAGCCAAGCATTCCCCCCGGGTAGACTCATATGTCGCACACCACAAAATAGAATTAGCACAAGACTTTCACCCCGATTCACCAGGTTACTACCTTGTGCACCCCTAGCCAGCATGATACACTGCATGCACCTAGAGCCACCTGGGCCCACAGCATGCACCACTACACGTACGTGTCCACAAAATGAACTAACCCATAATCAACTTTTTTTTGCCAAAACAATTTAGTTATTTTTATAATGGCTTGAAAATAGCAAGGTTTCTGTTAAATAATAATTTCCTTAATTACAATAAGGTCCATTTTGTAACCACACAACATTCCTACCTTCCCTCGAAAAAAAGAATTCTTCTCTCACGATCACGATGGCCTCACCCTATAATCTAGGAGTCGATCCAATCTCCCCACGGGGGCCAAGTTGCACGCAGTAGATATTTTTGGTTGGTTGCAAATTTCTCTCCAAAACGGTTTATTATGAGAAAATCACCTTATAATTTTTTTTACTTCCAAAGACATGTGGCGACAAAAGCATGGAACAAAATCGTAGGAGGCACGGTTGGATACGTGCACATGCTGTCTTTTTCTACTACAACTGGACCTGTTGGCAAATTGCATGTGCACGTGTCATGTTTCAATTTATCTTGAAAATTATGTTGTACACATTTACATAGGCGTTCGAATTGTTGTTTTCATATGTTAATAATCCCTAAATATTGACCACGTGACACATGTGGTAAGCAATCCAAACAATTCAAAAAAAAATCCCTAAATATTGAATTTAAGCATGCTCCTAGAAATTATCAGTCATAGAACCAACATCTCTTTCGTAGAGATTAAGGTACTTCCACATTAAATCTAATACAATAAATTCAAAGGATCAACTTAATACATTAACAACACATAGGGATGTAGCCCAGGAATCCAACGAGTAGAGAGAAAAGGAGGAACAAAAGCTGGAAGAAGAAGGATCAGCCAACAGCAGCGCCATCAGCCTCCTAGCCTCACAACTCTAGGTCTCCAGCCTTGTGAACTCCAGTTTTTTCCTGGGAAACACGAATGGCAAAGTTGCTGTTACAGGTTAGGACTTAGTGAAAATTACAGTTATGCTGAAACAGTTATAATGACAAACAGTGTTGACATGATGGTTACAACAAGCAAACAAAACCAAGCTCACAAGTGCAACTTACTTTTAACATCAAACAATTATATTAACATGGCCACTTTAGAGCAAGATTTTACCATGCAACATAAACTTGTCATAGCAACAAAAGGCATGGCATGAAAGTATTGACAACATAATGCAAATAAACTTTAGGAAGCATGGCCATAGAAGTTATATTTTTAGTGGCAACCTTCAAGCAAAGTTGCATAGTTTTATAACAGAAAGGGTTGCTGTTATTGGTAGAGGCACATTGAGGTTGGCTAGCCATCGAGGATGACCAGTGGGCCAGGGGCCACATGACTGGGAGCATTTGTGTGTGCGTGACTGCCGTGGGATCCGGATGTCAGTGGCTTACTTTGAAAACAAAGGGGGGGGTTTATAGTTTAGTGGGAACCATCAAGCAAATTCGCAAAGTTTTATAGCTGACAGATTTATACTTGCTGAGATGCACAGAGTAAAATGATGGCATGTTGGAGGCAATAAATAAATATGCTACATGGCTTGTCATGGCATCTAATTGCACAGAATGCTAGTACAAATCATGGAGAACAAGACATACAACATGAGCATCTCCATAAGAGCTGGTAGCTCTACCAAAAAGCAATCAACAACTCAAAAGAAGATTCAAATATAGTATCAAGCACTTAATAATAGAAAGACACATAACAAATTTTTGGAGTAGAAGTGCAGGTGAACATCAAATACTACCACTACAACAGTACAAATTTAGCCTAGGGTTCATATACATCATAATCCAGCCCCCAAAAGCATGTACTCAATCAGTACCACCACAACTGTAAGCACGAGCAGTAGGAAGATTAGGAGTGGGGAAGCTTACTCTAAACAACGGTACCGCCGCCGTTCAGACGAGGGGAGCGGCGAGGGAAGCGTGGAGAACGGCGGGGAAGCGATGTCGCGACCACTGTCCTCCTCTTGCGCTTCGGAGTCATCTCCGACTCGGTTGGAGGCTCCACAATCTGCAACGGCACCTCGTGCACCGTGGGTTCCTGATCCAGTGGATGCTCTACCCTGGATCTGAACGCCCACCACCTGCGCCTGTCCCACGGGCTGGATGAATTGGCCTGCTCCATCGCCTACAGGAGGATCTCGATGTCGTGCCTCGGTTGTGCGGGCGGGGGGAAAAGCTTTTTCTTCTCCCTGGATGTCATTTCCCTCAAAGTGGCCATTGCCGTCCAGTTCAACTGCCTTATGTTGTTAAACCAAGAACGGATCTCCATGAACCTGGCCATCTTGACCTGGTCGCCGCCAGCGATCTCCATGAAGTCGGCGTTCTCGCCGCCGGCGATCTGCTTCTCCATCGAGGTTCTTGCGTGGATGGAAGAAGGGGGTGGGATGTGGAAGAGGAGACGAGCAAAGTTGCAGCCGCGAGAAGGAAGAGAAGGAGAGAGAGAGGAGATGTCGTGGTTGTAATGGCGATGGGTGAGGGGAAGGACGATGGCGGCGGCGGTTCTGCATTGGATGAGAGGGGCGGCGCGTGATTGTTTTCTTCCTATGACTTTTTTTGAGACAATTTTTCCTATGACTAAAATGCCAGAGATTAAAACGGTTCCAAAAAAACCCAACCACTGTAAAGCTTTGTATAATAAATATAGATAATTCGGGCCAACCAAAGCCCACAACATGAATTAATAGTACGCTTACAACTTAAATAACACCAAGACAAATATAGACAGATAGATTTTTTAGCTAAAAAGATAGATAGATTGATAGATGGCCGCCGCTTCTCCACCAGGCTCCTCCTTGCTCCTCCTCCGGGCGCCCTTCACTGCTCCTCCGCGGTGTTGTTGATGGGGTACGGCAGAGTGTGCATGCGCTCATCGGTGGGGAAGACGTTGTCGTAGTCCGTGAAGATGTTATGGGTGGTGAAAGCTATGAACTCACAGCCACACCAGAACATGCAGCCGAGGAGGTAGAACGCGTCGAAGGGGTTGGTGAAGTGGGCAAGGATAGCAACCACAACCCCGTTGTGGATGACCTCCTCGACTCGGTACATCCTTCGGGATCCCCGAGGGAGGTGCCCGTAGCCGGCCCCAAGGAAGAAGTCGGTGAACCCCCTTGCGCCCCTCCACCTTGACATCGCCCCCACACGAAGGGTGCTCTCGACGTACACCCTGGTGGGGTAGAGCATCTCCGGCACGGTTGGGGGGGGGAGCGGTAGGTTGGCCCTGTGTACTGCATGGCTGCGGCGGGCTGGTTCATGGGGCTGTTTGTGGTGAAGAAGAAGAAGGGCAGGCGCAAAATGCAGGTGGGAGAGTATGGGAGATGGATGAAGGGTGTGAGAGGAAGAGGAACATGATATGTGGCTTAAATAGCCACCGTGGCAGTAATGGGGTCAAATGTGAACAAATTTTCCACCCACCGCGGCATCGGGAGTGTACACGCGTGGGAAACTGTAGTGTGAATCAAAATGCGAAGTTTAAGTGCTGCCCTATGTGCCGTCGGTCGGGTCAACCGGGGACGGCTCTGCGGCGCGTGCTCCTACGCGTATGTGCACGCATGCAACGTAAGCTGAAGTGGACGCATGCATGCAACCGCATGCAACGTAGGCTCGCTCGGGCGCATGCAATGGCGGCGGACATCGCTCGGTCCAACGGGTGGGCTTCTTTACACAACCCAATGACACAATGCATGTCAGCCCACCCTCGAGCGCAGAAAAAAAACAGGCGCAGAAAAGAAAACGTAAGTATTATATGATTTATCGACGCGAAAGCCCTAGATAATCCTTACAACGTCAAAAAGCTACGAAACTTGGCAATGATGCTAGTCATGTTGGTACAAGGTTGTTGGTCCACTTCAAGGATGTCGACAAAAACATGCTTCGAGATGGACCCTTCCCGTCCCGAAAGGCCTCCCATGAAGTAGGTTCAGAATGACACCGAATTTTGCCAGGATGTAAGTCCAATGAGATCAACACTTGTTCATGTTGGCCAATGTGGGACTGACCGTCGAAGGAGATAAAGATTGATACTTGTTCATGTGGGCCCATATTTTTTTACATTTGGTGTCGACAGAACACAAAAAACAAACATGACTATATGCTTTTAGGTCTTCACCCTCCCCAATTTGTTGGCCAACTCAGCAGGTTTTGCCTTAAGATGCCACCTCTTTCTGTAAGCTGCAATTGCCGTGGTTTTGGAATGCTGGTTCTCTTTCCTGCAGAACGTGCATTTATAGAGACCGTTACGCCGGTACACAATCTTTGCAGCCATGAGCCACTTGAAGATTTTCTTTCTGAAAGCTTCCCTCAGCTGTAGGTAGTTCTCCCATTCTTCGAAATCTGCAATCTGGTATTAGAAGAAAAGAAATCTCATGCCAGCGAATTGTACATTATATCAAAGGCAGGCATAAATGGATTGTTTTTTCTTTGTATTGGTTTCCTAAAACTTTGGTTATATGAAAGACAGGCATAAAATGGAATACAAATGATCCATTCATCTAAATTTGCAAACCCTAGGACTGATAACCGTACGATTAATCAAAAAAAAGGCGAACAGTACGATTGTCTATACGAATAGCAAGGAATAACAAGAGAGCAATTTCTAGGGTTAACCTCGAGAAGGCAAATTCTAGGGTTAATATCTACAGACACTAACCGATTCGTCGTCGTTGGTGCTGTGTTGGACCAGCTGCGGCTGCGAATCGGCGGCGACGACGTCCTTGTCGACCAGTTCCTTCATGGGGTCCACATCCGCCGCACGCAGCGCACCAGCCACGCACCCTCTCCCGGCAGGTAGGATCATCCTCGCCGGCAAGAATGTGGGCTTTTTGGCGGCGGTGAGTAGTGGGCGGCGACGAAGACGTGGGTGGATAGGCAGAGGCGATCGAACGCTGGAGGCGGGAGCGAGATTTGGGGAGTGAAAATTCAATTTGTTTGGGAGAGAGAGGTCAAGGCTGCGCACAGTTCGTCACTTTTGAAATTTAGGTAGAAACATGCACGTATACGGCATCATGCACACCCAGATATTTGCCCGAGCCAACCAATCAACCAACCAAGTAAAAGAACAAGTGCACAATGTCGGTCCACAAACGTGGCAACATAAACCGAACACCAAAATAGTGTGTTAAAAAAACAGCAAAATAGGAGGGACATTTTTTTTGTTTTGCGCAGTACTACTAAATACTAGAAGGGAGAACTACTGAAAAAATACTAGAAGGGACAGTTGGCACATTTAATTTCACATGGCATCTACTAGCTTTTTTGTTCATCGCTAGCTATGTTGTACCGATTAGGTAAAATGAATGGATAATTAATAAACCCTAGCTATTGTCAAGGTTTATCGGTGTGTGTCTACGTGGCCAAGTGTGCTTGCACGGTGTGGGTCCAGGTGAGTGAGATGCACGGGACGGGCCTTTGTGGTTAGGGCCCACATGAAGCGGCACCGAATTTTGAGGAAAGTGAAGGAACGAGCCCCACACACCGACCGCATGCCGGACTTGTTCCCTCCCATTGTCTAGATCCAACATGCGATATGGCCTCGTTTACACTTACCCCGCGTGAGGGTTTATGCATGCCCCTCTCGGTGTTTGACCATACCCTTCATGGGTCATATGATGAGACCACGCCAGGCCCCGTGATGCACCGCCTAGGCACGAACCAGGCGCGTTACCTCTCGGTAGCTAGATCCAAACCATGCACCCCCGCTGTTTAGGCCCAAGTGGAGTAGCAGCTAGACACATGACCCGCGACACTTGTGCCAGCCCCCGAACCATGCATCCCCGCCGTGTAGACTCATATGTGGCCATGTGTGCATGCATGTTGTGGTTCCAGCTGAGTGCGATGCACGGGACGGTCCTTGGTTACTAGGTCTAACATCACGCGGCAACGAGATTTGAGGCAAATGAAGGAACGAGCCCCGCACTCCCTTCACAGGACGGACGCATTCCCACTCTGTGGCTTGATCCAGCATGGGGTATGGCCCCAGTTGCCCATAGCCTACGTGAGGGCCTACGCATGCCGCTCTCGATGTTTTACCACACCCTCTAGGGGTCGTATGATTACACTTGCGCTAGGTCCCGTGAATTTTCGGCCCCTTGATATTTTGCATGGATTATAACGGCAGCTGATGAGCATCATAGCCTAGAGAACGGCGTCGAGGCCACCCCTCCCTTTGGTAGCATATGGTGCATATATGGACCAAAGAGCTTAACATGGGGCTTTCATCCCAATCCTTGCTATGATTTCATGTGGCCGCCGTAGATCTTCTTTCGATGTTACAACCCTAGAAATGCGGTAAATGTCCCGAATATGGGAGGGAGGGGGGGAGAAAGGCCACGCGATAAACGATCCCCATAATTTTATGTTTGTTTTATCTAGCAAGACAAACAAGTTTTTTAAAATAAGGATTTTTAGCATGTTTTAATAAGGATTT